>NC_086378.1:75256687-75282422 GCF_036588685.1 Mytilus trossulus | reverse complement strand
CTCTTTTGCAATATTTTATAACAAATAAATGCAGATTGTTGCCATGGATACACCAAAAAGAAATTATATTTTGCCATTTTATATACTGGCAATAAAATCTATGGAAGGTTCTGATCACATACATATGCCCATATATGACACAAACAGTAAGCTTGATATTGCAAGAAAGCAATGAAAAGGGGGTGGTAAAATTCATAAAGGCCAATTTTAGTATTTTTTCCTAACTGTTTATTGCTACCTTATGGCATACTTACCAGCTCAGAATTGTATAATTCAAGACTTTTCATGCCACAAATCTATTGATATTTAGATTCGAAATCAACTTCTGAGTAAATTAAGTGTTTAAGAATGACAATATGTGTCAATTTTATTGTTTACAGTCCTTAGCAACCAAAATTAGACATTTTGACACTAGGCATATATTTGTACTCTATCGACTTAACTCTTGCTTCTGATGGATTGGGCTGCATGTAGTAGCCTAAGTATTGAACGCGTTGATTTTTTTCTTGCGAATATATCAAATTATTGTTTTTATCAAGATTTCATGTTACCTTTTGGCATATATTAAATGTATATTTAAATCAGATGTAAGAAATTGATTCCCTATCACCAAGTTTTTTAATCAAGTCTTTGGTATGCAACAAGCATAAAGATTAACATTTTTATGCTTGAAATTGCTAAATTTTGTACAATGTTGCATCTTCAGAGATCTTATTATGATATTCAACATTAAAAAACCTACAAAAGAGGTACAGTTTTTAAGATTTGGCTAAAAGTTGAGGTAGAGACAAGATTTTACACTTTGACTTGGCACCTTTCTTAAAATTTGTTTTTGTCGCGTTTCAGTGTCAACTGCTAACCTTCATAAAATATTCATTACTCAAACAATTTTCAAAAATAAAAGGCCACTTTACTCGTAATAGCTAGCAGAACTCAGAAAATAAGTTAAAAGGGAGAATTTGAAAAAAATATTTACTATTAAGGTAGCAATACACAGTTAGGAGTTTAGTTTCGCATTATGGCCCCTGTGGATTTTTTAAATAGGAAAGTTATTGTGTAATAAAATTCATTTTTAGACAGATGAGTGCTAATTTAGCCTTCAAAGATGGTTTATAAGAGCATTAAGACTATTTTTTACATGTTTTATGGGCTGTTTTCTGTTTGACAGTCCGTATTTTCATAGCTTGACCAGTCATCGGTCCAGAAATTAATGTACTGTTTACAAACACTCTTTTTTCTACACGAAGTTTTTGACGCAATTTTACCAAAAATGAGATGAAAGACATATGATTTTCATTGGATTTGCTGAATGATATAGGTACACAGTTTCAGAAAAGGTATTACTTCAAGCGATTGAAATTCGACTTTTTGCCAAATTTTGGGGAATATGTGACATCTTTCCCCCCTTTTTGCAATATTTTATAACAAATAAATGCAGATTGTTGCCATGGATACACCAAAAAGAAATTATATTTTGCCATTTTATATACTGGCAATAAAATCTATGGAAGGTTCTGATCACATACATATGCCCATATATGACACAAACAGTAAGCTTGATATTGCAAGAAAGCAATGAAAAGGGGGTGGTAAAATTCATAAAGGCCAATTTTAGTATTTTTTCCTAACTGTTTATTGCTACCTTATGGCATACTTACCAAGCTCAGAATTGTATAATTCAAGACTTTTCATGCCACAAATCTATTGATATTTAGATTCGAAATCAACTTCTGAGTAAATTAAGTGTTTAAGAATGACAATATGTGTCAATTTTATTGTTTACAGTCCTTAGCAACCAAAATTAGACATTTTGACACTAGGCATATATTTGTACTCTATCGACTTAACTCTTGCTTCTGATGGATTGGGCTGCATGTAGTAGCCTAAGTATTGAACGCGTTGATTTTTTTCTTGCGAATATATCAAATTATTGTTTTTATCAAGATTTCATGTTACCTTTTGGCATATATTAAATGTATATTTAAATCAGATGTAAGAAATTGATTCCCTATCACCAAGTTTTTTAATCAAGTCTTTGGTATGCAACAAGCATAAAGATTAACATTTTTATGCTTGAAATTGCTAAATTTTGTACAATGTTGCATCTTCAGAGATCTTATTATGATATTCAACATTAAAAAACCTACAAAAGAGGTACAGTTTTTAAGATTTGGCTAAAAGTTGAGGTAGAGACAAGATTTTACACTTTGACTTGGCACCTTTCTTAAAATTTGTTTTTGTCGCGTTTCAGTGTCAACTGCTAACCTTCATAAAATATTCATTACTCAAACAATTTTCAAAAATAAAAGGCCACTTTACTCGTAATAGCTAGCAGAACTCAGAAAATAAGTTAAAAGGGAGAATTTGAAAAAAATATTTACTATTAAGGTAGCAATACACAGTTAGGAGTTTAGTTTCGCATTATGGCCCCTGTGGATTTTTTAAATAGGAAAGTTATTGTGTAATAAAATTCATTTTTAGACAGATGAGTGCTAATTTAGCCTTCAAAGATGGTTTATAAGAGCATTAAGACTATTTTTTACATGTTTTATGGGCTGTTTTCTGTTTGACAGTCCGTATTTTCATAGCTTGACCAGTCATCGGTCCAGAAATTAATGTACTGTTTACAAACACTCTTTTTTCTACACGAAGTTTTTGACGCAATTTTACCAAAAAATGAGATGAAAGACATATGATTTTCATTGGATTTGCTGAATGATATAGGTACACAGTTTCAGAAAAGGTATTACTTCAAGCGATTGAAATTCGACTTTTTGCCAAATTTTGGGGGAATATGTGACATCTTTCCCCCCTTTTTGCAATATTTTATAACAAATAAATGCAGATTGTTGCCATGGATACACCAAAAAGAAATTATATTTTGCCATTTTATATACTGGCAATAAAATCTATGGAAGGTTCTGATCACATACATATGCCCATATATGACACAAACAGTAAGCTTGATATTGCAAGAAAGCAATGAAAAGGGGGTGGTAAAATTCATAAAGGCCAATTTTAGTATTTTTTCCTAACTGTTTATTGCTACCTTATGGCATACTTACCAAGCTCAGAATTGTATAATTCAAGACTTTTCATGCCACAAATCTATTGATATTTAGATTCGAAATCAACTTCTGAGTAAATTAAGTGTTTAAGAATGACAATATGTGTCAATTTTATTGTTTACAGTCCTTAGCAACCAAAATTAGACATTTTGACACTAGGCATATATTTGTACTCTATCGACTTAACTCTTGCTTCTGATGGATTGGGCTGCATGTAGTAGCCTAAGTATTGAACGCGTTGATTTTTTTCTTGCGAATATATCAAATTATTGTTTTTATCAAGATTTCATGTTACCTTTTGGCATATATTAAATGTATATTTAAATCAGATGTAAGAAATTGATTCCCTATCACCAAGTTTTTTAATCAAGTCTTTGGTATGCAACAAGCATAAAGATTAACATTTTTATGCTTGAAATTGCTAAATTTTGTACAATGTTGCATCTTCAGAGATCTTATTATGATATTCAACATTAAAAAACCTACAAAAGAGGTACAGTTTTTAAGATTTGGCTAAAAGTTGAGGTAGAGACAAGATTTTACACTTTGACTTGGCACCTTTCTTAAAATTTGTTTTTGTCGCGTTTCAGTGTCAACTGCTAACCTTCATAAAATATTCATTACTCAAACAATTTTCAAAAATAAAAGGCCACTTTACTCGTAATAGCTAGCAGAACTCAGAAAATAAGTTAAAAGGGAGAATTTGAAAAAATATTTACTATTAAGGTAGCAATACACAGTTAGGAGTTTAGTTTCGCATTATGGCCCCTGTGGATTTTTTAAATAGGAAAGTTATTGTGTAATAAAATTCATTTTTAGACAGATGAGTGCTAATTTAGCCTTCAAAGATGGTTTATAAGAGCATTAAGACTATTTTTTACATGTTTTATGGGCTGTTTTCTGTTTGACAGTCCGTATTTTCATAGCTTGACCAGTCATCGGTCCAGAAATTAATGTACTGTTTACAAACACTCTTTTTTCTACACGAAGTTTTTGACGCAATTTTACCAAAAAATGAGATGAAAGACATATGATTTTCATTGGATTTGCTGAATGATATAGGTACACAGTTTCAGAAAAGGTATTACTTCAAGCGATTGAAATTCGACTTTTTGCCAAATTTTGGGGGAATATGTGACATCTTTCCCCCCTTTTTGCAATATTTTATAACAAATAAATGCAGATTGTTGCCATGGATACACCAAAAAGAAATTATATTTTGCCATTTTATATACTGGCAATAAAATCTATGGAAGGTTCTGATCACATACATATGCCCATATATGACACAAACAGTAAGCTTGATATTGCAAGAAAGCAATGAAAAGGGGGTGGTAAAATTCATAAAGGCCAATTTTAGTATTTTTTCCTAACTGTTTATTGCTACCTTATGGCATACTTACCAAGCTCAGAATTGTATAATTCAAGACTTTTCATGCCACAAATCTATTGATATTTAGATTCGAAATCAACTTCTGAGTAAATTAAGTGTTTAAGAATGACAATATGTGTCAATTTTATTGTTTACAGTCCTTAGCAACCAAAATTAGACATTTTGACACTAGGCATATATTTGTACTCTATCGACTTAACTCTTGCTTCTGATGGATTGGGCTGCATGTAGTAGCCTAAGTATTGAACGCGTTGATTTTTTTCTTGCGAATATATCAAATTATTGTTTTTATCAAGATTTCATGTTACCTTTTGGCATATATTAAATGTATATTTAAATCAGATGTAAGAAATTGATTCCCTATCACCAAGTTTTTTAATCAAGTCTTTGGTATGCAACAAGCATAAAGATTAACATTTTTATGCTTGAAATTGCTAAATTTTGTACAATGTTGCATCTTCAGAGATCTTATTATGATATTCAACATTAAAAAACCTACAAAAGAGGTACAGTTTTTAAGATTTGGCTAAAAGTTGAGGTAGAGACAAGATTTTACACTTTGACTTGGCACCTTTCTTAAAATTTGTTTTTGTCGCGTTTCAGTGTCAACTGCTAACCTTCATAAAATATTCATTACTCAAACAATTTTCAAAAATAAAAGGCCACTTTACTCGTAATAGCTAGCAGAACTCAGAAAATAAGTTAAAAGGGAGAATTTGAAAAAAATATTTACTATTAAGGTAGCAATACACAGTTAGGAGTTTAGTTTCGCATTATGGCCCCTGTGGATTTTTTAAATAGGAAAGTTATTGTGTAATAAAATTCATTTTTAGACAGATGAGTGCTAATTTAGCCTTCAAAGATGGTTTATAAGAGCATTAAGACTATTTTTTACATGTTTTATGGGCTGTTTTCTGTTTGACAGTCCGTATTTTCATAGCTTGACCAGTCATCGGTCCAGAAATTAATGTACTGTTTACAAACACTCTTTTTTCTACACGAAGTTTTTGACGCAATTTTACCAAAAAATGAGATGAAAGACATATGATTTTCATTGGATTTGCTGAATGATATAGGTACACAGTTTCAGAAAAGGTATTACTTCAAGCGATTGAAATTCGACTTTTTGCCAAATTTTGGGGGAATATGTGACATCTTTCCCCCCTTTTTGCAATATTTTATAACAAATAAATGCAGATTGTTGCCATGGATACACCAAAAAGAAATTATATTTTGCCATTTTATATACTGGCAATAAAATCTATGGAAGGTTCTGATCACATACATATGCCCATATATGACACAAACAGTAAGCTTGATATTGCAAGAAAGCAATGAAAAGGGGGTGGTAAAATTCATAAAGGCCAATTTTAGTATTTTTTCCTAACTGTTTATTGCTACCTTATGGCATACTTACCAAGCTCAGAATTGTATAATTCAAGACTTTTCATGCCACAAATCTATTGATATTTAGATTCGAAATCAACTTCTGAGTAAATTAAGTGTTTAAGAATGACAATATGTGTCAATTTTATTGTTTACAGTCCTTAGCAACCAAAATTAGACATTTTGACACTAGGCATATATTTGTACTCTATCGACTTAACTCTTGCTTCTGATGGATTGGGCTGCATGTAGTAGCCTAAGTATTGAACGCGTTGATTTTTTTCTTGCGAATATATCAAATTATTGTTTTTATCAAGATTTCATGTTACCTTTTGGCATATATTAAATGTATATTTAAATCAGATGTAAGAAATTGATTCCCTATCACCAAGTTTTTTAATCAAGTCTTTGGTATGCAACAAGCATAAAGATTAACATTTTTATGCTTGAAATTGCTAAATTTTGTACAATGTTGCATCTTCAGAGATCTTATTATGATATTCAACATTAAAAAACCTACAAAAGAGGTACAGTTTTTAAGATTTGGCTAAAAGTTGAGGTAGAGACAAGATTTTACACTTTGACTTGGCACCTTTCTTAAAATTTGTTTTTGTCGCGTTTCAGTGTCAACTGCTAACCTTCATAAAATATTCATTACTCAAACAATTTTCAAAAATAAAAGGCCACTTTACTCGTAATAGCTAGCAGAACTCAGAAAATAAGTTAAAAGGGAGAATTTGAAAAAAATATTTACTATTAAGGTAGCAATACACAGTTAGGAGTTTAGTTTCGCATTATGGCCCCTGTGGATTTTTTAAATAGGAAAGTTATTGTGTAATAAAATTCATTTTTAGACAGATGAGTGCTAATTTAGCCTTCAAAGATGGTTTATAAGAGCATTAAGACTATTTTTTACATGTTTTATGGGCTGTTTTCTGTTTGACAGTCCGTATTTTCATAGCTTGACCAGTCATCGGTCCAGAAATTAATGTACTGTTTACAAACACTCTTTTTTCTACACGAAGTTTTTGACGCAATTTTACCAAAAAATGAGATGAAAGACATATGATTTTCATTGGATTTGCTGAATGATATAGGTACACAGTTTCAGAAAAGGTATTACTTCAAGCGATTGAAATTCGACTTTTTGCCAAATTTTGGGGGAATATGTGACATCTTTCCCCCCTTTTTGCAATATTTTATAACAAATAAATGCAGATTGTTGCCATGGATACACCAAAAAGAAATTATATTTTGCCATTTTATATACTGGCAATAAAATCTATGGAAGGTTCTGATCACATACATATGCCCATATATGACACAAACAGTAAGCTTGATATTGCAAGAAAGCAATGAAAAGGGGGTGGTAAAATTCATAAAGGCCAATTTTAGTATTTTTTCCTAACTGTTTATTGCTACCTTATGGCATACTTACCAAGCTCAGAATTGTATAATTCAAGACTTTTCATGCCACAAATCTATTGATATTTAGATTCGAAATCAACTTCTGAGTAAATTAAGTGTTTAAGAATGACAATATGTGTCAATTTTATTGTTTACAGTCCTTAGCAACCAAAATTAGACATTTTGACACTAGGCATATATTTGTACTCTATCGACTTAACTCTTGCTTCTGATGGATTGGGCTGCATGTAGTAGCCTAAGTATTGAACGCGTTGATTTTTTTCTTGCGAATATATCAAATTATTGTTTTTATCAAGATTTCATGTTACCTTTTGGCATATATTAAATGTATATTTAAATCAGATGTAAGAAATTGATTCCCTATCACCAAGTTTTTTAATCAAGTCTTTGGTATGCAACAAGCATAAAGATTAACATTTTTATGCTTGAAATTGCTAAATTTTGTACAATGTTGCATCTTCAGAGATCTTATTATGATATTCAACATTAAAAAACCTACAAAAGAGGTACAGTTTTTAAGATTTGGCTAAAAGTTGAGGTAGAGACAAGATTTTACACTTTGACTTGGCACCTTTCTTAAAATTTGTTTTTGTCGCGTTTCAGTGTCAACTGCTAACCTTCATAAAATATTCATTACTCAAACAATTTTCAAAAATAAAAGGCCACTTTACTCGTAATAGCTAGCAGAACTCAGAAAATAAGTTAAAAGGGAGAATTTGAAAAAAATATTTACTATTAAGGTAGCAATACACAGTTAGGAGTTTAGTTTCGCATTATGGCCCCTGTGGATTTTTTAAATAGGAAAGTTATTGTGTAATAAAATTCATTTTTAGACAGATGAGTGCTAATTTAGCCTTCAAAGATGGTTTATAAGAGCATTAAGACTATTTTTTACATGTTTTATGGGCTGTTTTCTGTTTGACAGTCCGTATTTTCATAGCTTGACCAGTCATCGGTCCAGAAATTAATGTACTGTTTACAAACACTCTTTTTTCTACACGAAGTTTTTGACGCAATTTTACCAAAAAATGAGATGAAAGACATATGATTTTCATTGGATTTGCTGAATGATATAGGTACACAGTTTCAGAAAAGGTATTACTTCAAGCGATTGAAATTCGACTTTTTGCCAAATTTTGGGGGAATATGTGACATCTTTCCCCCCTTTTTGCAATATTTTATAACAAATAAATGCAGATTGTTGCCATGGATACACCAAAAAGAAATTATATTTTGCCATTTTATATACTGGCAATAAAATCTATGGAAGGTTCTGATCACATACATATGCCCATATATGACACAAACAGTAAGCTTGATATTGCAAGAAAGCAATGAAAAGGGGGTGGTAAAATTCATAAAGGCCAATTTTAGTATTTTTTCCTAACTGTTTATTGCTACCTTATGGCATACTTACCAAGCTCAGAATTGTATAATTCAAGACTTTTCATGCCACAAATCTATTGATATTTAGATTCGAAATCAACTTCTGAGTAAATTAAGTGTTTAAGAATGACAATATGTGTCAATTTTATTGTTTACAGTCCTTAGCAACCAAAATTAGACATTTTGACACTAGGCATATATTTGTACTCTATCGACTTAACTCTTGCTTCTGATGGATTGGGCTGCATGTAGTAGCCTAAGTATTGAACGCGTTGATTTTTTTCTTGCGAATATATCAAATTATTGTTTTTATCAAGATTTCATGTTACCTTTTGGCATATATTAAATGTATATTTAAATCAGATGTAAGAAATTGATTCCCTATCACCAAGTTTTTTAATCAAGTCTTTGGTATGCAACAAGCATAAAGATTAACATTTTTATGCTTGAAATTGCTAAATTTTGTACAATGTTGCATCTTCAGAGATCTTATTATGATATTCAACATTAAAAAACCTACAAAAGAGGTACAGTTTTTAAGATTTGGCTAAAAGTTGAGGTAGAGACAAGATTTTACACTTTGACTTGGCACCTTTCTTAAAATTTGTTTTTGTCGCGTTTCAGTGTCAACTGCTAACCTTCATAAAATATTCATTACTCAAACAATTTTCAAAAATAAAAGGCCACTTTACTCGTAATAGCTAGCAGAACTCAGAAAATAAGTTAAAAGGGAGAATTTGAAAAAAATATTTACTATTAAGGTAGCAATACACAGTTAGGAGTTTAGTTTCGCATTATGGCCCCTGTGGATTTTTTAAATAGGAAAGTTATTGTGTAATAAAATTCATTTTTAGACAGATGAGTGCTAATTTAGCCTTCAAAGATGGTTTATAAGAGCATTAAGACTATTTTTTACATGTTTTATGGGCTGTTTTCTGTTTGACAGTCCGTATTTTCATAGCTTGACCAGTCATCGGTCCAGAAATTAATGTACTGTTTACAAACACTCTTTTTTCTACACGAAGTTTTTGACGCAATTTTACCAAAAAATGAGATGAAAGACATATGATTTTCATTGGATTTGCTGAATGATATAGGTACACAGTTTCAGAAAAGGTATTACTTCAAGCGATTGAAATTCGACTTTTTGCCAAATTTTGGGGGAATATGTGACATCTTTCCCCCCTTTTTGCAATATTTTATAACAAATAAATGCAGATTGTTGCCATGGATACACCAAAAAGAAATTATATTTTGCCATTTTATATACTGGCAATAAAATCTATGGAAGGTTCTGATCACATACATATGCCCATATATGACACAAACAGTAAGCTTGATATTGCAAGAAAGCAATGAAAAGGGGGTGGTAAAATTCATAAAGGCCAATTTTAGTATTTTTTCCTAACTGTTTATTGCTACCTTATGGCATACTTACCAAGCTCAGAATTGTATAATTCAAGACTTTTCATGCCACAAATCTATTGATATTTAGATTCGAAATCAACTTCTGAGTAAATTAAGTGTTTAAGAATGACAATATGTGTCAATTTTATTGTTTACAGTCCTTAGCAACCAAAATTAGACATTTTGACACTAGGCATATATTTGTACTCTATCGACTTAACTCTTGCTTCTGATGGATTGGGCTGCATGTAGTAGCCTAAGTATTGAACGCGTTGATTTTTTTCTTGCGAATATATCAAATTATTGTTTTTATCAAGATTTCATGTTACCTTTTGGCATATATTAAATGTATATTTAAATCAGATGTAAGAAATTGATTCCCTATCACCAAGTTTTTTAATCAAGTCTTTGGTATGCAACAAGCATAAAGATTAACATTTTTATGCTTGAAATTGCTAAATTTTGTACAATGTTGCATCTTCAGAGATCTTATTATGATATTCAACATTAAAAAACCTACAAAAGAGGTACAGTTTTTAAGATTTGGCTAAAAGTTGAGGTAGAGACAAGATTTTACACTTTGACTTGGCACCTTTCTTAAAATTTGTTTTTGTCGCGTTTCAGTGTCAACTGCTAACCTTCATAAAATATTCATTACTCAAACAATTTTCAAAAATAAAAGGCCACTTTACTCGTAATAGCTAGCAGAACTCAGAAAATAAGTTAAAAGGGAGAATTTGAAAAAAATATTTACTATTAAGGTAGCAATACACAGTTAGGAGTTTAGTTTCGCATTATGGCCCCTGTGGATTTTTTAAATAGGAAAGTTATTGTGTAATAAAATTCATTTTTAGACAGATGAGTGCTAATTTAGCCTTCAAAGATGGTTTATAAGAGCATTAAGACTATTTTTTACATGTTTTATGGGCTGTTTTCTGTTTGACAGTCCGTATTTTCATAGCTTGACCAGTCATCGGTCCAGAAATTAATGTACTGTTTACAAACACTCTTTTTTCTACACGAAGTTTTTGACGCAATTTTACCAAAAAATGAGATGAAAGACATATGATTTTCATTGGATTTGCTGAATGATATAGGTACACAGTTTCAGAAAAGGTATTACTTCAAGCGATTGAAATTCGACTTTTTGCCAAATTTTGGGGGAATATGTGACATCTTTCCCCCCTTTTTGCAATATTTTATAACAAATAAATGCAGATTGTTGCCATGGATACACCAAAAAGAAATTATATTTTGCCATTTTATATACTGGCAATAAAATCTATGGAAGGTTCTGATCACATACATATGCCCATATATGACACAAACAGTAAGCTTGATATTGCAAGAAAGCAATGAAAAGGGGGTGGTAAAATTCATAAAGGCCAATTTTAGTATTTTTTCCTAACTGTTTATTGCTACCTTATGGCATACTTACCAAGCTCAGAATTGTATAATTCAAGACTTTTCATGCCACAAATCTATTGATATTTAGATTCGAAATCAACTTCTGAGTAAATTAAGTGTTTAAGAATGACAATATGTGTCAATTTTATTGTTTACAGTCCTTAGCAACCAAAATTAGACATTTTGACACTAGGCATATATTTGTACTCTATCGACTTAACTCTTGCTTCTGATGGATTGGGCTGCATGTAGTAGCCTAAGTATTGAACGCGTTGATTTTTTTCTTGCGAATATATCAAATTATTGTTTTTATCAAGATTTCATGTTACCTTTTGGCATATATTAAATGTATATTTAAATCAGATGTAAGAAATTGATTCCCTATCACCAAGTTTTTTAATCAAGTCTTTGGTATGCAACAAGCATAAAGATTAACATTTTTATGCTTGAAATTGCTAAATTTTGTACAATGTTGCATCTTCAGAGATCTTATTATGATATTCAACATTAAAAAACCTACAAAAGAGGTACAGTTTTTAAGATTTGGCTAAAAGTTGAGGTAGAGACAAGATTTTACACTTTGACTTGGCACCTTTCTTAAAATTTGTTTTTGTCGCGTTTCAGTGTCAACTGCTAACCTTCATAAAATATTCATTACTCAAACAATTTTCAAAAATAAAAGGCCACTTTACTCGTAATAGCTAGCAGAACTCAGAAAATAAGTTAAAAGGGAGAATTTGAAAAAAATATTTACTATTAAGGTAGCAATACACAGTTAGGAGTTTAGTTTCGCATTATGGCCCCTGTGGATTTTTTAAATAGGAAAGTTATTGTGTAATAAAATTCATTTTTAGACAGATGAGTGCTAATTTAGCCTTCAAAGATGGTTTATAAGAGCATTAAGACTATTTTTTACATGTTTTATGGGCTGTTTTCTGTTTGACAGTCCGTATTTTCATAGCTTGACCAGTCATCGGTCCAGAAATTAATGTACTGTTTACAAACACTCTTTTTTCTACACGAAGTTTTTGACGCAATTTTACCAAAAAATGAGATGAAAGACATATGATTTTCATTGGATTTGCTGAATGATATAGGTACACAGTTTCAGAAAAGGTATTACTTCAAGCGATTGAAATTCGACTTTTTGCCAAATTTTGGGGGAATATGTGACATCTTTCCCCCCTTTTTGCAATATTTTATAACAAATAAATGCAGATTGTTGCCATGGATACACCAAAAAGAAATTATATTTTGCCATTTTATATACTGGCAATAAAATCTATGGAAGGTTCTGATCACATACATATGCCCATATATGACACAAACAGTAAGCTTGATATTGCAAGAAAGCAATGAAAAGGGGGTGGTAAAATTCATAAAGGCCAATTTTAGTATTTTTTCCTAACTGTTTATTGCTACCTTATGGCATACTTACCAAGCTCAGAATTGTATAATTCAAGACTTTTCATGCCACAAATCTATTGATATTTAGATTCGAAATCAACTTCTGAGTAAATTAAGTGTTTAAGAATGACAATATGTGTCAATTTTATTGTTTACAGTCCTTAGCAACCAAAATTAGACATTTTGACACTAGGCATATATTTGTACTCTATCGACTTAACTCTTGCTTCTGATGGATTGGGCTGCATGTAGTAGCCTAAGTATTGAACGCGTTGATTTTTTTCTTGCGAATATATCAAATTATTGTTTTTATCAAGATTTCATGTTACCTTTTGGCATATATTAAATGTATATTTAAATCAGATGTAAGAAATTGATTCCCTATCACCAAGTTTTTTAATCAAGTCTTTGGTATGCAACAAGCATAAAGATTAACATTTTTATGCTTGAAATTGCTAAATTTTGTACAATGTTGCATCTTCAGAGATCTTATTATGATATTCAACATTAAAAAACCTACAAAAGAGGTACAGTTTTTAAGATTTGGCTAAAAGTTGAGGTAGAGACAAGATTTTACACTTTGACTTGGCACCTTTCTTAAAATTTGTTTTTGTCGCGTTTCAGTGTCAACTGCTAACCTTCATAAAATATTCATTACTCAAACAATTTTCAAAAATAAAAGGCCACTTTACTCGTAATAGCTAGCAGAACTCAGAAAATAAGTTAAAAGGGAGAATTTGAAAAAAATATTTACTATTAAGGTAGCAATACACAGTTAGGAGTTTAGTTTCGCATTATGGCCCCTGTGGATTTTTTAAATAGGAAAGTTATTGTGTAATAAAATTCATTTTTAGACAGATGAGTGCTAATTTAGCCTTCAAAGATGGTTTATAAGAGCATTAAGACTATTTTTTACATGTTTTATGGGCTGTTTTCTGTTTGACAGTCCGTATTTTCATAGCTTGACCAGTCATCGGTCCAGAAATTAATGTACTGTTTACAAACACTCTTTTTTCTACACGAAGTTTTTGACGCAATTTTACCAAAAAATGAGATGAAAGACATATGATTTTCATTGGATTTGCTGAATGATATAGGTACACAGTTTCAGAAAAGGTATTACATCAAGCGATTGAAATTCGACTTTTTGCCAAATTTTGGGGGAATATGTGACATCTTTCCCCCCTTTTTGCAATATTTTATAACAAATAAATGCAGATTGTTGCCATGGATACACCAAAAAGAAATTATATTTTGCCATTTTATATACTGGCAATAAAATCTATGGAAGGTTCTGATCACATACATATGCCCATATATGACACAAACAGTAAGCTTGATATTGCAAGAAAGCAATGAAAAGGGGGTGGTAAAATTCATAAAGGCCAATTTTAGTATTTTTTCCTAACTGTTTATTGCTACCTTATGGCATACTTACCAAGCTCAGAATTGTATAATTCAAGACTTTTCATGCCACAAATCTATTGATATTTAGATTCGAAATCAACTTCTGAGTAAATTAAGTGTTTAAGAATGACAATATGTGTCAATTTTATTGTTTACAGTCCTTAGCAACCAAAATTAGACATTTTGACACTAGGCATATATTTGTACTCTATCGACTTAACTCTTGCTTCTGATGGATTGGGCTGCATGTAGTAGCCTAAGTATTGAACGCGTTGATTTTTTTCTTGCGAATATATCAAATTATTGTTTTTATCAAGATTTCATGTTACCTTTTGGCATATATTAAATGTATATTTAAATCAGATGTAAGAAATTGATTCCCTATCACCAAGTTTTTTAATCAAGTCTTTGGTATGCAACAAGCATAAAGATTAACATTTTTATGCTTGAAATTGCTAAATTTTGTACAATGTTGCATCTTCAGAGATCTTATTATGATATTCAACATTAAAAAACCTACAAAAGAGGTACAGTTTTTAAGATTTGGCTAAAAGTTGAGGTAGAGACAAGATTTTACACTTTGACTTGGCACCTTTCTTAAAATTTGTTTTTGTCGCGTTTCAGTGTCAACTGCTAACCTTCATAAAATATTCATTACTCAAACAATTTTCAAAAATAAAAGGCCACTTTACTCGTAATAGCTAGCAGAACTCAGAAAATAAGTTAAAAGGGAGAATTTGAAAAAAATATTTACTATTAAGGTAGCAATACACAGTTAGGAGTTTAGTTTCGCATTATGGCCCCTGTGGATTTTTTAAATAGGAAAGTTATTGTGTAATAAAATTCATTTTTAGACAGATGAGTGCTAATTTAGCCTTCAAAGATGGTTTATAAGAGCATTAAGACTATTTTTTACATGTTTTATGGGCTGTTTTCTGTTTGACAGTCCGTATTTTCATAGCTTGACCAGTCATCGGTCCAGAAATTAATGTACTGTTTACAAACACTCTTTTTTCTACACGAAGTTTTTGACGCAATTTTACCAAAAAATGAGATGAAAGACATATGATTTTCATTGGATTTGCTGAATGATATAGGTACACAGTTTCAGAAAAGGTATTACTTCAAGCGATTGAAATTCGACTTTTTGCCAAATTTTGGGGGAATATGTGACATCTTTCCCCCCTTTTTGCAATATTTTATAACAAATAAATGCAGATTGTTGCCATGGATACACCAAAAAGAAATTATATTTTGCCATTTTATATACTGGCAATAAAATCTATGGAAGGTTCTGATCACATACATATGCCCATATATGACACAAACAGTAAGCTTGATATTGCAAGAAAGCAATGAAAAGGGGGTGGTAAAATTCATAAAGGCCAATTTTAGTATTTTTTCCTAACTGTTTATTGCTACCTTATGGCATACTTACCAAGCTCAGAATTGTATAATTCAAGACTTTTCATGCCACAAATCTATTGATATTTAGATTCGAAATCAACTTCTGAGTAAATTAAGTGTTTAAGAATGACAATATGTGTCAATTTTATTGTTTACAGTCCTTAGCAACCAAAATTAGACATTTTGACACTAGGCATATATTTGTACTCTATCGACTTAACTCTTGCTTCTGATGGATTGGGCTGCATGTAGTAGCCTAAGTATTGAACGCGTTGATTTTTTTCTTGCGAATATATCAAATTATTGTTTTTATCAAGATTTCATGTTACCTTTTGGCATATATTAAATGTATATTTAAATCAGATGTAAGAAATTGATTCCCTATCACCAAGTTTTTTAATCAAGTCTTTGGTATGCAACAAGCATAAAGATTAACATTTTTATGCTTGAAATTGCTAAATTTTGTACAATGTTGCATCTTCAGAGATCTTATTATGATATTCAACATTAAAAAACCTACAAAAGAGGTACAGTTTTTAAGATTTGGCTAAAAGTTGAGGTAGAGACAAGATTTTACACTTTGACTTGGCACCTTTCTTAAAATTTGTTTTTGTCGCGTTTCAGTGTCAACTGCTAACCTTCATAAAATATTCATTACTCAAACAATTTTCAAAAATAAAAGGCCACTTTACTCGTAATAGCTAGCAGAACTCAGAAAATAAGTTAAAAGGGAGAATTTGAAAAAAATATTTACTATTAAGGTAGCAATACACAGTTAGGAGTTTAGTTTCGCATTATGGCCCCTGTGGATTTTTTAAATAGGAAAGTTATTGTGTAATAAAATTCATTTTTAGACAGATGAGTGCTAATTTAGCCTTCAAAGATGGTTTATAAGAGCATTAAGACTATTTTTTACATGTTTTATGGGCTGTTTTCTGTTTGACAGTCCGTATTTTCATAGCTTGACCAGTCATCGGTCCAGAAATTAATGTACTGTTTACAAACACTCTTTTTTCTACACGAAGTTTTTGACGCAATTTTACCAAAAAATGAGATGAAAGACATATGATTTTCATTGGATTTGCTGAATGATATAGGTACACAGTTTCAGAAAAGGTATTACTTCAAGCGATTGAAATTCGACTTTTTGCCAAATTTTGGGGGAATATGTGACATCTTTCCCCCCTTTTTGCAATATTTTATAACAAATAAATGCAGATTGTTGCCATGGATACACCAAAAAGAAATTATATTTTGCCATTTTATATACTGGCAATAAAATCTATGGAAGGTTCTGATCACATACATATGCCCATATATGACACAAACAGTAAGCTTGATATTGCAAGAAAGCAATGAAAAGGGGGTGGTAAAATTCATAAAGGCCAATTTTAGTATTTTTTCCTAACTGTTTATTGCTACCTTATGGCATACTTACCAAGCTCAGAATTGTATAATTCAAGACTTTTCATGCCACAAATCTATTGATATTTAGATTCGAAATCAACTTCTGAGTAAATTAAGTGTTTAAGAATGACAATATGTGTCAATTTTATTGTTTACAGTCCTTAGCAACCAAAATTAGACATTTTGACACTAGGCATATATTTGTACTCTATCGACTTAACTCTTGCTTCTGATGGATTGGGCTGCATGTAGTAGCCTAAGTATTGAACGCGTTGATTTTTTTCTTGCGAATATATCAAATTATTGTTTTTATCAAGATTTCATGTTACCTTTTGGCATATATTAAATGTATATTTAAATCAGATGTAAGAAATTGATTCCCTATCACCAAGTTTTTTAATCAAGTCTTTGGTATGCAACAAGCATAAAGATTAACATTTTTATGCTTGAAATTGCTAAATTTTGTACAATGTTGCATCTTCAGAGATCTTATTATGATATTCAACATTAAAAAACCTACAAAAGAGGTACAGTTTTTAAGATTTGGCTAAAAGTTGAGGTAGAGACAAGATTTTACACTTTGACTTGGCACCTTTCTTAAAATTTGTTTTTGTCGCGTTTCAGTGTCAACTGCTAACCTTCATAAAATATTCATTACTCAAACAATTTTCAAAAATAAAAGGCCACTTTACTCGTAATAGCTAGCAGAACTCAGAAAATAAGTTAAAAGGGAGAATTTGAAAAAAATATTTACTATTAAGGTAGCAATACACAGTTAGGAGTTTAGTTTCGCATTATGGCCCCTGTGGATTTTTTAAATAGGAAAGTTATTGTGTAATAAAATTCATTTTTAGACAGATGAGTGCTAATTTAGCCTTCAAAGATGGTTTATAAGAGCATTAAGACTATTTTTTACATGTTTTATGGGCTGTTTTCTGTTTGACAGTCCGTATTTTCATAGCTTGACCAGTCATCGGTCCAGAAATTAATGTACTGTTTACAAACACTCTTTTTTCTACACGAAGTTTTTGACGCAATTTTACCAAAAAATGAGATGAAAGACATATGATTTTCATTGGATTTGCTGAATGATATAGGTACACAGTTTCAGAAAAGGTATTACTTCAAGCGATTGAAATTCGACTTTTTGCCAAATTTTGGGGGAATATGTGACATCTTTCCCCCCTTTTTGCAATATTTTATAACAAATAAATGCAGATTGTTGCCATGGATACACCAAAAAGAAATTATATTTTGCCATTTTATATACTGGCAATAAAATCTATGGAAGGTTCTGATCACATACATATGCCCATATATGACACAAACAGTAAGCTTGATATTGCAAGAAAGCAATGAAAAGGGGGTGGTAAAATTCATAAAGGCCAATTTTAGTATTTTTTCCTAACTGTTTATTGCTACCTTATGGCATACTTACCAAGCTCAGAATTGTATAATTCAAGACTTTTCATGCCACAAATCTATTGATATTTAGATTCGAAATCAACTTCTGAGTAAATTAAGTGTTTAAGAATGACAATATGTGTCAATTTTATTGTTTACAGTCCTTAGCAACCAAAATTAGACATTTTGACACTAGGCATATATTTGTACTCTATCGACTTAACTCTTGCTTCTGATGGATTGGGCTGCATGTAGTAGCCTAAGTATTGAACGCGTTGATTTTTTTCTTGCGAATATATCAAATTATTGTTTTTATCAAGATTTCATGTTACCTTTTGGCATATATTAAATGTATATTTAAATCAGATGTAAGAAATTGATTCCCTATCACCAAGTTTTTTAATCAAGTCTTTGGTATGCAACAAGCATAAAGATTAACATTTTTATGCTTGAAATTGCTAAATTTTGTACAATGTTGCATCTTCAGAGATCTTATTATGATATTCAACATTAAAAAACCTACAAAAGAGGTACAGTTTTTAAGATTTGGCTAAAAGTTGAGGTAGAGACAAGATTTTACACTTTGACTTGGCACCTTTCTTAAAATTTGTTTTTGTCGCGTTTCAGTGTCAACTGCTAACCTTCATAAAATATTCATTACTCAAACAATTTTCAAAAATAAAAGGCCACTTTACTCGTAATAGCTAGCAGAACTCAGAAAATAAGTTAAAAGGGAGAATTTGAAAAAAATATTTACTATTAAGGTAGCAATACACAGTTAGGAGTTTAGTTTCGCATTATGGCCCCTGTGGATTTTTTAAATAGGAAAGTTATTGTGTAATAAAATTCATTTTTAGACAGATGAGTGCTAATTTAGCCTTCAAAGATGGTTTATAAGAGCATTAAGACTATTTTTTACATGTTTTATGGGCTGTTTTCTGTTTGACAGTCCGTATTTTCATAGCTTGACCAGTCATCGGTCCAGAAATTAATGTACTGTTTACAAACACTCTTTTTTCTACACGAAGTTTTTGACGCAATTTTACCAAAAAATGAGATGAAAGACATATGATTTTCATTGGATTTGCTGAATGATATAGGTACACAGTTTCAGAAAAGGTATTACTTCAAGCGATTGAAATTCGACTTTTTGCCAAATTTTGGGGGAATATGTGACATCTTTCCCCCCTTTTTGCAATATTTTATAACAAATAAATGCAGATTGTTGCCATGGATACACCAAAAAGAAATTATATTTTGCCATTTTATATACTGGCAATAAAATCTATGGAAGGTTCTGATCACATACATATGCCCATATATGACACAAACAGTAAGCTTGATATTGCAAGAAAGCAATGAAAAGGGGGTGGTAAAATTCATAAAGGCCAATTTTAGTATTTTTTCCTAACTGTTTATTGCTACCTTATGGCATACTTACCAAGCTCAGAATTGTATAATTCAAGACTTTTCATGCCACAAATCTATTGATATTTAGATTCGAAATCAACTTCTGAGTAAATTAAGTGTTTAAGAATGACAATATGTGTCAATTTTATTGTTTACAGTCCTTAGCAACCAAAATTAGACATTTTGACACTAGGCATATATTTGTACTCTATCGACTTAACTCTTGCTTCTGATGGATTGGGCTGCATGTAGTAGCCTAAGTATTGAACGCGTTGATTTTTTTCTTGCGAATATATCAAATTATTGTTTTTATCAAGATTTCATGTTACCTTTTGGCATATATTAAATGTATATTTAAATCAGATGTAAGAAATTGATTCCCTATCACCAAGTTTTTTAATCAAGTCTTTGGTATGCAACAAGCATAAAGATTAACATTTTTATGCTTGAAATTGCTAAATTTTGTACAATGTTGCATCTTCAGAGATCTTATTATGATATTCAACATTAAAAAACCTACAAAAGAGGTACAGTTTTTAAGATTTGGCTAAAAGTTGAGGTAGAGACAAGATTTTACACTTTGACTTGGCACCTTTCTTAAAATTTGTTTTTGTCGCGTTTCAGTGTCAACTGCTAACCTTCATAAAATATTCATTACTCAAACAATTTTCAAAAATAAAAGGCCACTTTACTCGTAATAGCTAGCAGAACTCAGAAAATAAGTTAAAAGGGAGAATTTGAAAAAAATATTTACTATTAAGGTAGCAATACACAGTTAGGAGTTTAGTTTCGCATTATGGCCCCTGTGGATTTTTTAAATAGGAAAGTTATTGTGTAATAAAATTCATTTTTAGACAGATGAGTGCTAATTTAGCCTTCAAAGATGGTTTATAAGAGCATTAAGACTATTTTTTACATGTTTTATGGGCTGTTTTCTGTTTGACAGTCCGTATTTTCATAGCTTGACCAGTCATCGGTCCAGAAATTAATGTACTGTTTACAAACACTCTTTTTTCTACACGAAGTTTTTGACGCAATTTTACCAAAAAATGAGATGAAAGACATATGATTTTCATTGGATTTGCTGAATGATATAGGTACACAGTTTCAGAAAAGGTATTACTTCAAGCGATTGAAATTCGACTTTTTGCCAAATTTTGGGGGAATATGTGACATCTTTCCCCCCTTTTTGCAATATTTTATAACAAATAAATGCAGATTGTTGCCATGGATACACCAAAAAGAAATTATATTTTGCCATTTTATATACTGGCAATAAAATCTATGGAAGGTTCTGATCACATACATATGCCCATATATGACACAAACAGTAAGCTTGATATTGCAAGAAAGCAATGAAAAGGGGGTGGTAAAATTCATAAAGGCCAATTTTAGTATTTTTTCCTAACTGTTTATTGCTACCTTATGGCATACTTACCAAGCTCAGAATTGTATAATTCAAGACTTTTCATGCCACAAATCTATTGATATTTAGATTCGAAATCAACTTCTGAGTAAATTAAGTGTTTAAGAATGACAATATGTGTCAATTTTATTGTTTACAGTCCTTAGCAACCAAAATTAGACATTTTGACACTAGGCATATATTTGTACTCTATCGACTTAACTCTTGCTTCTGATGGATTGGGCTGCATGTAGTAGCCTAAGTATTGAACGCGTTGATTTTTTTCTTGCGAATATATCAAATTATTGTTTTTATCAAGATTTCATGTTACCTTTTGGCATATATTAAATGTATATTTAAATCAGATGTAAGAAATTGATTCCCTATCACCAAGTTTTTTAATCAAGTCTTTGGTATGCAACAAGCATAAAGATTAACATTTTTATGCTTGAAATTGCTAAATTTTGTACAATGTTGCATCTTCAGAGATCTTATTATGATATTCAACATTAAAAAACCTACAAAAGAGGTACAGTTTTTAAGATTTGGCTAAAAGTTGAGGTAGAGACAAGATTTTACACTTTGACTTGGCACCTTTCTTAAAATTTGTTTTTGTCGCGTTTCAGTGTCAACTGCTAACCTTCATAAAATATTCATTACTCAAACAATTTTCAAAAATAAAAGGCCACTTTACTCGTAATAGCTAGCAGAACTCAGAAAATAAGTTAAAAGGGAGAATTTGAAAAAAATATTTACTATTAAGGTAGCAATACACAGTTAGGAGTTTAGTTTCGCATTATGGCCCCTGTGGATTTTTTAAATAGGAAAGTTATTGTGTAATAAAATTCATTTTTAGACAGATGAGTGCTAATTTAGCCTTCAAAGATGGTTTATAAGAGCATTAAGACTATTTTTTACATGTTTTATGGGCTGTTTTCTGTTTGACAGTCCGTATTTTCATAGCTTGACCAGTCATCGGTCCAGAAATTAATGTACTGTTTACAAACACTCTTTTTTCTACACGAAGTTTTTGACGCAATTTTACCAAAAAATGAGATGAAAGACATATGATTTTCATTGGATTTGCTGAATGATATAGGTACACAGTTTCAGAAAAGGTATTACTTCAAGCGATTGAAATTCGACTTTTTGCCAAATTTTGGGGGAATATGTGACATCTTTCCCCCCTTTTTGCAATATTTTATAACAAATAAATGCAGATTGTTGCCATGGATACACCAAAAAGAAATTATATTTTGCCATTTTATATACTGGCAATAAAATCTATGGAAGGTTCTGATCACATACATATGCCCATATATGACACAAACAGTAAGCTTGATATTGCAAGAAAGCAATGAAAAGGGGGTGGTAAAATTCATAAAGGCCAATTTTAGTATTTTTTCCTAACTGTTTATTGCTACCTTATGGCATACTTACCAAGCTCAGAATTGTATAATTCAAGACTTTTCATGCCACAAATCTATTGATATTTAGATTCGAAATCAACTTCTGAGTAAATTAAGTGTTTAAGAATGACAATATGTGTCAATTTTATTGTTTACAGTCCTTAGCAACCAAAATTAGACATTTTGACACTAGGCATATATTTGTACTCTATCGACTTAACTCTTGCTTCTGATGGATTGGGCTGCATGTAGTAGCCTAAGTATTGAACGCGTTGATTTTTTTCTTGCGAATATATCAAATTATTGTTTTTATCAAGATTTCATGTTACCTTTTGGCATATATTAAATGTATATTTAAATCAGATGTAAGAAATTGATTCCCTATCACCAAGTTTTTTAATCAAGTCTTTGGTATGCAACAAGCATAAAGATTAACATTTTTATGCTTGAAATTGCTAAATTTTGTACAATGTTGCATCTTCAGAGATCTTATTATGATATTCAACATTAAAAAACCTACAAAAGAGGTACAGTTTTTAAGATTTGGCTAAAAGTTGAGGTAGAGACAAGATTTTACACTTTGACTTGGCACCTTTCTTAAAATTTGTTTTTGTCGCGTTTCAGTGTCAACTGCTAACCTTCATAAAATATTCATTACTCAAACAATTTTCAAAAATAAAAGGCCACTTTACTCGTAATAGCTAGCAGAACTCAGAAAATAAGTTAAAAGGGAGAATTTGAAAAAAATATTTACTATTAAGGTAGCAATACACAGTTAGGAGTTTAGTTTCGCATTATGGCCCCTGTGGATTTTTTAAATAGGAAAGTTATTGTGTAATAAAATTCATTTTTAGACAGATGAGTGCTAATTTAGCCTTCAAAGATGGTTTATAAGAGCATTAAGACTATTTTTTACATGTTTTATGGGCTGTTTTCTGTTTGACAGTCCGTATTTTCATAGCTTGACCAGTCATCGGTCCAGAAATTAATGTACTGTTTACAAACACTCTTTTTTCTACACGAAGTTTTTGACGCAATTTTACCAAAAAATGAGATGAAAGACATATGATTTTCATTGGATTTGCTGAATGATATAGGTACACAGTTTCAGAAAAGGTATTACTTCAAGCGATTGAAATTCGACTTTTTGCCAAATTTTGGGGGAATATGTGACATCTTTCCCCCCTTTTTGCAATATTTTATAACAAATAAATGCAGATTGTTGCCATGGATACACCAAAAAGAAATTATATTTTGCCATTTTATATACTGGCAATAAAATCTATGGAAGGTTCTGATCACATACATATGCCCATATATGACACAAACAGTAAGCTTGATATTGCAAGAAAGCAATGAAAAGGGGGTGGTAAAATTCATAAAGGCCAATTTTAGTATTTTTTCCTAACTGTTTATTGCTACCTTATGGCATACTTACCAAGCTCAGAATTGTATAATTCAAGACTTTTCATGCCACAAATCTATTGATATTTAGATTCGAAATCAACTTCTGAGTAAATTAAGTGTTTAAGAATGACAATATGTGTCAATTTTATTGTTTACAGTCCTTAGCAACCAAAATTAGACATTTTGACACTAGGCATATATTTGTACTCTATCGACTTAACTCTTGCTTCTGATGGATTGGGCTGCATGTAGTAGCCTAAGTATTGAACGCGTTGATTTTTTTCTTGCGAATATATCAAATTATTGTTTTTATCAAGATTTCATGTTACCTTTTGGCATATATTAAATGTATATTTAAATCAGATGTAAGAAATTGATTCCCTATCACCAAGTTTTTTAATCAAGTCTTTGGTATGCAACAAGCATAAAGATTAACATTTTTATGCTTGAAATTGCTAAATTTTGTACAATGTTGCATCTTCAGAGATCTTATTATGATATTCAACATTAAAAAACCTACAAAAGAGGTACAGTTTTTAAGATTTGGCTAAAAGTTGAGGTAGAGACAAGATTTTACACTTTGACTTGGCACCTTTCTTAAAATTTGTTTTTGTCGCGTTTCAGTGTCAACTGCTAACCTTCATAAAATATTCATTACTCAAACAATTTTCAAAAATAAAAGGCCACTTTACTCGTAATAGCTAGCAGAACTCAGAAAATAAGTTAAAAGGGAGAATTTGAAAAAAATATTTACTATTAAGGTAGCAATACACAGTTAGAGTTTAGTTTCGCATTATGGCCCCTGTGGATTTTTTAAATAGGAAAGTTATTGTGTAATAAAATTCATTTTTAGACAGATGAGTGCTAATTTAGCCTTCAAAGATGGTTTATAAGAGCATTAAGACTATTTTTTACATGTTTTATGGGCTGTTTTCTGTTTGACAGTCCGTATTTTCATAGCTTGACCAGTCATCGGTCCAGAAATTAATGTACTGTTTACAAACACTCTTTTTTCTACACGAAGTTTTTGACGCAATTTTACCAAAAAATGAGATGAAAGACATATGATTTTCATTGGATTTGCTGAATGATATAGGTACACAGTTTCAGAAAAGGTATTACTTCAAGCGATTGAAATTCGACTTTTTGCCAAATTTTGGGGGAATATGTGACATCTTTCCCCCCTTTTTGCAATATTTTATAACAAATAAATGCAGATTGTTGCCATGGATACACCAAAAAGAAATTATATTTTGCCATTTTATATACTGGCAATAAAATCTATGGAAGGTTCTGATCACATACATATGCCCATATATGACACAAACAGTAAGCTTGATATTGCAAGAAAGCAATGAAAAGGGGGTGGTAAAATTCATAAAGGCCAATTTTAGTATTTTTTCCTAACTGTTTATTGCTACCTTATGGCATACTTACCAAGCTCAGAATTGTATAATTCAAGACTTTTCATGCCACAAATCTATTGATATTTAGATTCGAAATCAACTTCTGAGTAAATTAAGTGTTTAAGAATGACAATATGTGTCAATTTTATTGTTTACAGTCCTTAGCAACCAAAATTAGACATTTGACACTG
>NC_086378.1:75231155-75256587 GCF_036588685.1 Mytilus trossulus | reverse complement strand
TAAAGATTAACATTTTTTATGCTTGAAATTGCTAAATTTTGTACAATGTTGCATCTTCAGAGATCTTATTATGATATTCAACATTAAAAAAACCTACAAAAGAGGTACAGTTTTTAAGATTTGCTAAAAGTTGAGGTAGAGACAAGATTTTACACTTTGACTTGGCACCTTTCTTAAATTTGTTTTTGTCGCGTTTCAGTGTCAACTGCTAACCTTCATAAAATATTCATTACTCAAACAATTTTCAAAAATAAAAGGCCACTTTACTCGTAATAGCTAGCAGAACTCAGAAAATAAGTTAAAAGGGAGAATTTGAAAAAAATATTTACTATTAAGGTAGCAATACACAGTTAGGAGTTTAGTTTCGCATTATGGCCCCTGTGGATTTTTTAAATAGGAAAGTTATTGTGTAATAAAATTCATTTTTAGACAGATGAGTGCTAATTTAGCCTTCAAAGATGGTTTATAAGAGCATTAAGACTATTTTTTACATGTTTTATGGGCTGTTTTCTGTTTGACAGTCCGTATTTCATAGCTTGACCAGTCATCGGTCCAGAATTAATGTACTGTTTACAAACACTCTTTTTTCTACACGAAGTTTTTGACGCAATTTTACCAAAAAATGAGATGAAAGACATATGATTTTCATTGGATTTGCTGAATGATATAGGTACACAGTTTCAGAAAAGGTATTACTTCAAGCGATTGAAATTCGACTTTTTGCCAAATTTTGGGGGAATATGTGACATCTTTCCCCCCTTTTTGCAATATTTTATAACAAATAAATGCAGATTGTTGCCATGGATACACCAAAAAGAAATTATATTTTGCCATTTTATATACTGGCAATAAAATCTATGGAAGGTTCTGATCACATACATATGCCCATATATGACACAAACAGTAAGCTTGATATTGCAAGAAAGCAATGAAAAGGGGGTGGTAAAATTCATAAAGGCCAATTTTAGTATTTTTTCCTAACTGTTTATTGCTACCTTATGGCATACTTACCAAGCTCAGAATTGTATAATTCAAGACTTTTCATGCCACAAATCTATTGATATTTAGATTCGAAATCAACTTCTGAGTAAATTAAGTGTTTAGAATGACAATATGTGTCAATTTTATTGTTTACAGTCCTTAGCAACCAAAATTAGACATTTTGACACTAGGCATATATTTGTACTCTATCGACTTAACTCTTGCTTCTGATGGATTGGGCTGCATGTAGTAGCCTAAGTATTGAACGCGTTGATTTTTTTCTTGCGAATATATCAAATTATTGTTTTTATCAAGATTTCATGTTACCTTTTGGCATATATTAAATGTATATTTAAATCAGATGTAAGAAATTGATTCCCTATCACCAAGTTTTTTAATCAAGTCTTTGGTATGCAACAAGCATAAAGATTAACATTTTTATGCTTGAAATTGCTAAATTTTGTACAATGTTGCATCTTCAGAGATCTTATTATGATATTCAACATTAAAAAACCTACAAAAGAGGTACAGTTTTTAAGATTTGGCTAAAAGTTGAGGTAGAGACAAGATTTTACACTTTGACTTGGCACCTTTCTTAAAATTTGTTTTTGTCGCGTTTCAGTGTCAACTGCTAACCTTCATAAAATATTCATTACTCAAACAATTTTCAAAAATAAAAGGCCACTTTACTCGTAATAGCTAGCAGAACTCAGAAAATAAGTTAAAAGGGAGAATTTGAAAAAAATATTTACTATTAAGGTAGCAATACACAGTTAGGAGTTTAGTTTCGCATTATGGCCCCTGTGGATTTTTTAAATAGGAAAGTTATTGTGTAATAAAATTCATTTTTAGACAGATGAGTGCTAATTTAGCCTTCAAAGATGGTTTATAAGAGCATTAAGACTATTTTTTACATGTTTTATGGGCTGTTTTCTGTTTGACAGTCCGTATTTTCATAGCTTGACCAGTCATCGGTCCAGAAATTAATGTACTGTTTACAAACACTCTTTTTTCTACACGAAGTTTTTGACGCAATTTTACCAAAAAATGAGATGAAAGACATATGATTTTCATTGGATTTGCTGAATGATATAGGTACACAGTTTCAGAAAAGGTATTACTTCAAGCGATTGAAATTCGACTTTTTGCCAAATTTTGGGGGAATATGTGACATCTTTCCCCCCTTTTTGCAATATTTTATAACAAATAAATGCAGATTGTTGCCATGGATACACCAAAAAGAAATTATATTTTGCCATTTTATATACTGGCAATAAAATCTATGGAAGGTTCTGATCACATACATATGCCCATATATGACACAAACAGTAAGCTTGATATTGCAAGAAAGCAATGAAAAGGGGGTGGTAAAATTCATAAAGGCCAATTTTAGTATTTTTTCCTAACTGTTTATTGCTACCTTATGGCATACTTACCAAGCTCAGAATTGTATAATTCAAGACTTTTCATGCCACAAATCTATTGATATTTAGATTCGAAATCAACTTCTGAGTAAATTAAGTGTTTAAGAATGACAATATGTGTCAATTTTATTGTTTACAGTCCTTAGCAACCAAAATTAGACATTTTGACACTAGGCATATATTTGTACTCTATCGACTTAACTCTTGCTTCTGATGGATTGGGCTGCATGTAGTAGCCTAAGTATTGAACGCGTTGATTTTTTTCTTGCGAATATATCAAATTATTGTTTTTATCAAGATTTCATGTTACCTTTTGGCATATATTAAATGTATATTTAAATCAGATGTAAGAAATTGATTCCCTATCACCAAGTTTTTTAATCAAGTCTTTGGTATGCAACAAGCATAAAGATTAACATTTTTATGCTTGAAATTGCTAAATTTTGTACAATGTTGCATCTTCAGAGATCTTATTATGATATTCAACATTAAAAAACCTACAAAAGAGGTACAGTTTTTAAGATTTGGCTAAAAGTTGAGGTAGAGACAAGATTTTACACTTTGACTTGGCACCTTTCTTAAAATTTGTTTTTGTCGCGTTTCAGTGTCAACTGCTAACCTTCATAAAATATTCATTACTCAAACAATTTTCAAAAATAAAAGGCCACTTTACTCGTAATAGCTAGCAGAACTCAGAAAATAAGTTAAAAGGGAGAATTTGAAAAAAATATTTACTATTAAGGTAGCAATACACAGTTAGGAGTTTAGTTTCGCATTATGGCCCCTGTGGATTTTTTAAATAGGAAAGTTATTGTGTAATAAAATTCATTTTTAGACAGATGAGTGCTAATTTAGCCTTCAAAGATGGTTTATAAGAGCATTAAGACTATTTTTTACATGTTTTATGGGCTGTTTTCTGTTTGACAGTCCGTATTTTCATAGCTTGACCAGTCATCGGTCCAGAAATTAATGTACTGTTTACAAACACTCTTTTTTCTACACGAAGTTTTTGACGCAATTTTACCAAAAAATGAGATGAAAGACATATGATTTTCATTGGATTTGCTGAATGATATAGGTACACAGTTTCAGAAAAGGTATTACTTCAAGCGATTGAAATTCGACTTTTTGCCAAATTTTGGGGGAATATGTGACATCTTTCCCCCCTTTTTGCAATATTTTATAACAAATAAATGCAGATTGTTGCCATGGATACACCAAAAAGAAATTATATTTTGCCATTTTATATACTGGCAATAAAATCTATGGAAGGTTCTGATCACATACATATGCCCATATATGACACAAACAGTAAGCTTGATATTGCAAGAAAGCAATGAAAAGGGGGTGGTAAAATTCATAAAGGCCAATTTTAGTATTTTTTCCTAACTGTTTATTGCTACCTTATGGCATACTTACCAAGCTCAGAATTGTATAATTCAAGACTTTTCATGCCACAAATCTATTGATATTTAGATTCGAAATCAACTTCTGAGTAAATTAAGTGTTTAAGAATGACAATATGTGTCAATTTTATTGTTTACAGTCCTTAGCAACCAAAATTAGACATTTTGACACTAGGCATATATTTGTACTCTATCGACTTAACTCTTGCTTCTGATGGATTGGGCTGCATGTAGTAGCCTAAGTATTGAACGCGTTGATTTTTTTCTTGCGAATATATCAAATTATTGTTTTTATCAAGATTTCATGTTACCTTTTGGCATATATTAAATGTATATTTAAATCAGATGTAAGAAATTGATTCCCTATCACCAAGTTTTTTAATCAAGTCTTTGGTATGCAACAAGCATAAAGATTAACATTTTTATGCTTGAAATTGCTAAATTTTGTACAATGTTGCATCTTCAGAGATCTTATTATGATATTCAACATTAAAAAACCTACAAAAGAGGTACAGTTTTTAAGATTTGGCTAAAAGTTGAGGTAGAGACAAGATTTTACACTTTGACTTGGCACCTTTCTTAAAATTTGTTTTTGTCGCGTTTCAGTGTCAACTGCTAACCTTCATAAAATATTCATTACTCAAACAATTTTCAAAAATAAAAGGCCACTTTACTCGTAATAGCTAGCAGAACTCAGAAAATAAGTTAAAAGGGAGAATTTGAAAAAAATATTTACTATTAAGGTAGCAATACACAGTTAGGAGTTTAGTTTCGCATTATGGCCCCTGTGGATTTTTTAAATAGGAAAGTTATTGTGTAATAAAATTCATTTTTAGACAGATGAGTGCTAATTTAGCCTTCAAAGATGGTTTATAAGAGCATTAAGACTATTTTTTACATGTTTTATGGGCTGTTTTCTGTTTGACAGTCCGTATTTTCATAGCTTGACCAGTCATCGGTCCAGAAATTAATGTACTGTTTACAAACACTCTTTTTTCTACACGAAGTTTTTGACGCAATTTTACCAAAAAATGAGATGAAAGACATATGATTTTCATTGGATTTGCTGAATGATATAGGTACACAGTTTCAGAAAAGGTATTACTTCAAGCGATTGAAATTCGACTTTTTGCCAAATTTTGGGGGAATATGTGACATCTTTCCCCCCTTTTTGCAATATTTTATAACAAATAAATGCAGATTGTTGCCATGGATACACCAAAAAGAAATTATATTTTGCCATTTTATATACTGGCAATAAAATCTATGGAAGGTTCTGATCACATACATATGCCCATATATGACACAAACAGTAAGCTTGATATTGCAAGAAAGCAATGAAAAGGGGGTGGTAAAATTCATAAAGGCCAATTTTAGTATTTTTTCCTAACTGTTTATTGCTACCTTATGGCATACTTACCAAGCTCAGAATTGTATAATTCAAGACTTTTCATGCCACAAATCTATTGATATTTAGATTCGAAATCAACTTCTGAGTAAATTAAGTGTTTAAGAATGACAATATGTGTCAATTTTATTGTTTACAGTCCTTAGCAACCAAAATTAGACATTTTGACACTAGGCATATATTTGTACTCTATCGACTTAACTCTTGCTTCTGATGGATTGGGCTGCATGTAGTAGCCTAAGTATTGAACGCGTTGATTTTTTTCTTGCGAATATATCAAATTATTGTTTTTATCAAGATTTCATGTTACCTTTTGGCATATATTAAATGTATATTTAAATCAGATGTAAGAAATTGATTCCCTATCACCAAGTTTTTTAATCAAGTCTTTGGTATGCAACAAGCATAAAGATTAACATTTTTATGCTTGAAATTGCTAAATTTTGTACAATGTTGCATCTTCAGAGATCTTATTATGATATTCAACATTAAAAAACCTACAAAAGAGGTACAGTTTTTAAGATTTGGCTAAAAGTTGAGGTAGAGACAAGATTTTACACTTTGACTTGGCACCTTTCTTAAAATTTGTTTTTGTCGCGTTTCAGTGTCAACTGCTAACCTTCATAAAATATTCATTACTCAAACAATTTTCAAAAATAAAAGGCCACTTTACTCGTAATAGCTAGCAGAACTCAGAAAATAAGTTAAAAGGGAGAATTTGAAAAAAATATTTACTATTAAGGTAGCAATACACAGTTAGGAGTTTAGTTTCGCATTATGGCCCCTGTGGATTTTTTAAATAGGAAAGTTATTGTGTAATAAAATTCATTTTTAGACAGATGAGTGCTAATTTAGCCTTCAAAGATGGTTTATAAGAGCATTAAGACTATTTTTTACATGTTTTATGGGCTGTTTTCTGTTTGACAGTCCGTATTTTCATAGCTTGACCAGTCATCGGTCCAGAAATTAATGTACTGTTTACAAACACTCTTTTTTCTACACGAAGTTTTTGACGCAATTTTACCAAAAAATGAGATGAAAGACATATGATTTTCATTGGATTTGCTGAATGATATAGGTACACAGTTTCAGAAAAGGTATTACTTCAAGCGATTGAAATTCGACTTTTTGCCAAATTTTGGGGGAATATGTGACATCTTTCCCCCCTTTTTGCAATATTTTATAACAAATAAATGCAGATTGTTGCCATGGATACACCAAAAAGAAATTATATTTTGCCATTTTATATACTGGCAATAAAATCTATGGAAGGTTCTGATCACATACATATGCCCATATATGACACAAACAGTAAGCTTGATATTGCAAGAAAGCAATGAAAAGGGGGTGGTAAAATTCATAAAGGCCAATTTTAGTATTTTTTCCTAACTGTTTATTGCTACCTTATGGCATACTTACCAAGCTCAGAATTGTATAATTCAAGACTTTTCATGCCACAAATCTATTGATATTTAGATTCGAAATCAACTTCTGAGTAAATTAAGTGTTTAAGAATGACAATATGTGTCAATTTTATTGTTTACAGTCCTTAGCAACCAAAATTAGACATTTTGACACTAGGCATATATTTGTACTCTATCGACTTAACTCTTGCTTCTGATGGATTGGGCTGCATGTAGTAGCCTAAGTATTGAACGCGTTGATTTTTTTCTTGCGAATATATCAAATTATTGTTTTTATCAAGATTTCATGTTACCTTTTGGCATATATTAAATGTATATTTAAATCAGATGTAAGAAATTGATTCCCTATCACCAAGTTTTTTAATCAAGTCTTTGGTATGCAACAAGCATAAAGATTAACATTTTTATGCTTGAAATTGCTAAATTTTGTACAATGTTGCATCTTCAGAGATCTTATTATGATATTCAACATTAAAAAACCTACAAAAGAGGTACAGTTTTTAAGATTTGGCTAAAAGTTGAGGTAGAGACAAGATTTTACACTTTGACTTGGCACCTTTCTTAAAATTTGTTTTTGTCGCGTTTCAGTGTCAACTGCTAACCTTCATAAAATATTCATTACTCAAACAATTTTCAAAAATAAAAGGCCACTTTACTCGTAATAGCTAGCAGAACTCAGAAAATAAGTTAAAAGGGAGAATTTGAAAAAAATATTTACTATTAAGGTAGCAATACACAGTTAGGAGTTTAGTTTCGCATTATGGCCCCTGTGGATTTTTTAAATAGGAAAGTTATTGTGTAATAAAATTCATTTTTAGACAGATGAGTGCTAATTTAGCCTTCAAAGATGGTTTATAAGAGCATTAAGACTATTTTTTACATGTTTTATGGGCTGTTTTCTGTTTGACAGTCCGTATTTTCATAGCTTGACCAGTCATCGGTCCAGAAATTAATGTACTGTTTACAAACACTCTTTTTTCTACACGAAGTTTTTGACGCAATTTTACCAAAAAATGAGATGAAAGACATATGATTTTCATTGGATTTGCTGAATGATATAGGTACACAGTTTCAGAAAAGGTATTACTTCAAGCGATTGAAATTCGACTTTTTGCCAAATTTTGGGGGAATATGTGACATCTTTCCCCCCTTTTTGCAATATTTTATAACAAATAAATGCAGATTGTTGCCATGGATACACCAAAAAGAAATTATATTTTGCCATTTTATATACTGGCAATAAAATCTATGGAAGGTTCTGATCACATACATATGCCCATATATGACACAAACAGTAAGCTTGATATTGCAAGAAAGCAATGAAAAGGGGGTGGTAAAATTCATAAAGGCCAATTTTAGTATTTTTTCCTAACTGTTTATTGCTACCTTATGGCATACTTACCAAGCTCAGAATTGTATAATTCAAGACTTTTCATGCCACAAATCTATTGATATTTAGATTCGAAATCAACTTCTGAGTAAATTAAGTGTTTAAGAATGACAATATGTGTCAATTTTATTGTTTACAGTCCTTAGCAACCAAAATTAGACATTTTGACACTAGGCATATATTTGTACTCTATCGACTTAACTCTTGCTTCTGATGGATTGGGCTGCATGTAGTAGCCTAAGTATTGAACGCGTTGATTTTTTTCTTGCGAATATATCAAATTATTGTTTTTATCAAGATTTCATGTTACCTTTTGGCATATATTAAATGTATATTTAAATCAGATGTAAGAAATTGATTCCCTATCACCAAGTTTTTTAATCAAGTCTTTGGTATGCAACAAGCATAAAGATTAACATTTTTATGCTTGAAATTGCTAAATTTTGTACAATGTTGCATCTTCAGAGATCTTATTATGATATTCAACATTAAAAAACCTACAAAAGAGGTACAGTTTTTAAGATTTGGCTAAAAGTTGAGGTAGAGACAAGATTTTACACTTTGACTTGGCACCTTTCTTAAAATTTGTTTTTGTCGCGTTTCAGTGTCAACTGCTAACCTTCATAAAATATTCATTACTCAAACAATTTTCAAAAATAAAAGGCCACTTTACTCGTAATAGCTAGCAGAACTCAGAAAATAAGTTAAAAGGGAGAATTTGAAAAAAATATTTACTATTAAGGTAGCAATACACAGTTAGGAGTTTAGTTTCGCATTATGGCCCCTGTGGATTTTTTAAATAGGAAAGTTATTGTGTAATAAAATTCATTTTTAGACAGATGAGTGCTAATTTAGCCTTCAAAGATGGTTTATAAGAGCATTAAGACTATTTTTTACATGTTTTATGGGCTGTTTTCTGTTTGACAGTCCGTATTTTCATAGCTTGACCAGTCATCGGTCCAGAAATTAATGTACTGTTTACAAACACTCTTTTTTCTACACGAAGTTTTTGACGCAATTTTACCAAAAAATGAGATGAAAGACATATGATTTTCATTGGATTTGCTGAATGATATAGGTACACAGTTTCAGAAAAGGTATTACTTCAAGCGATTGAAATTCGACTTTTTGCCAAATTTTGGGGGAATATGTGACATCTTTCCCCCCTTTTTGCAATATTTTATAACAAATAAATGCAGATTGTTGCCATGGATACACCAAAAAGAAATTATATTTTGCCATTTTATATACTGGCAATAAAATCTATGGAAGGTTCTGATCACATACATATGCCCATATATGACACAAACAGTAAGCTTGATATTGCAAGAAAGCAATGAAAAGGGGGTGGTAAAATTCATAAAGGCCAATTTTAGTATTTTTTCCTAACTGTTTATTGCTACCTTATGGCATACTTACCAAGCTCAGAATTGTATAATTCAAGACTTTTCATGCCACAAATCTATTGATATTTAGATTCGAAATCAACTTCTGAGTAAATTAAGTGTTTAAGAATGACAATATGTGTCAATTTTATTGTTTACAGTCCTTAGCAACCAAAATTAGACATTTTGACACTAGGCATATATTTGTACTCTATCGACTTAACTCTTGCTTCTGATGGATTGGGCTGCATGTAGTAGCCTAAGTATTGAACGCGTTGATTTTTTTCTTGCGAATATATCAAATTATTGTTTTTATCAAGATTTCATGTTACCTTTTGGCATATATTAAATGTATATTTAAATCAGATGTAAGAAATTGATTCCCTATCACCAAGTTTTTTAATCAAGTCTTTGGTATGCAACAAGCATAAAGATTAACATTTTTATGCTTGAAATTGCTAAATTTTGTACAATGTTGCATCTTCAGAGATCTTATTATGATATTCAACATTAAAAAACCTACAAAAGAGGTACAGTTTTTAAGATTTGGCTAAAAGTTGAGGTAGAGACAAGATTTTACACTTTGACTTGGCACCTTTCTTAAAATTTGTTTTTGTCGCGTTTCAGTGTCAACTGCTAACCTTCATAAAATATTCATTACTCAAACAATTTTCAAAAATAAAAGGCCACTTTACTCGTAATAGCTAGCAGAACTCAGAAAATAAGTTAAAAGGGAGAATTTGAAAAAAATATTTACTATTAAGGTAGCAATACACAGTTAGGAGTTTAGTTTCGCATTATGGCCCCTGTGGATTTTTTAAATAGGAAAGTTATTGTGTAATAAAATTCATTTTTAGACAGATGAGTGCTAATTTAGCCTTCAAAGATGGTTTATAAGAGCATTAAGACTATTTTTTACATGTTTTATGGGCTGTTTTCTGTTTGACAGTCCGTATTTTCATAGCTTGACCAGTCATCGGTCCAGAAATTAATGTACTGTTTACAAACACTCTTTTTTCTACACGAAGTTTTTGACGCAATTTTACCAAAAAATGAGATGAAAGACATATGATTTTCATTGGATTTGCTGAATGATATAGGTACACAGTTTCAGAAAAGGTATTACTTCAAGCGATTGAAATTCGACTTTTTGCCAAATTTTGGGGGAATATGTGACATCTTTCCCCCCTTTTTGCAATATTTTATAACAAATAAATGCAGATTGTTGCCATGGATACACCAAAAAGAAATTATATTTTGCCATTTTATATACTGGCAATAAAATCTATGGAAGGTTCTGATCACATACATATGCCCATATATGACACAAACAGTAAGCTTGATATTGCAAGAAAGCAATGAAAAGGGGGTGGTAAAATTCATAAAGGCCAATTTTAGTATTTTTTCCTAACTGTTTATTGCTACCTTATGGCATACTTACCAAGCTCAGAATTGTATAATTCAAGACTTTTCATGCCACAAATCTATTGATATTTAGATTCGAAATCAACTTCTGAGTAAATTAAGTGTTTAAGAATGACAATATGTGTCAATTTTATTGTTTACAGTCCTTAGCAACCAAAATTAGACATTTTGACACTAGGCATATATTTGTACTCTATCGACTTAACTCTTGCTTCTGATGGATTGGGCTGCATGTAGTAGCCTAAGTATTGAACGCGTTGATTTTTTTCTTGCGAATATATCAAATTATTGTTTTTATCAAGATTTCATGTTACCTTTTGGCATATATTAAATGTATATTTAAATCAGATGTAAGAAATTGATTCCCTATCACCAAGTTTTTTAATCAAGTCTTTGGTATGCAACAAGCATAAAGATTAACATTTTTATGCTTGAAATTGCTAAATTTTGTACAATGTTGCATCTTCAGAGATCTTATTATGATATTCAACATTAAAAAACCTACAAAAGAGGTACAGTTTTTAAGATTTGGCTAAAAGTTGAGGTAGAGACAAGATTTTACACTTTGACTTGGCACCTTTCTTAAAATTTGTTTTTGTCGCGTTTCAGTGTCAACTGCTAACCTTCATAAAATATTCATTACTCAAACAATTTTCAAAAATAAAAGGCCACTTTACTCGTAATAGCTAGCAGAACTCAGAAAATAAGTTAAAAGGGAGAATTTGAAAAAAATATTTACTATTAAGGTAGCAATACACAGTTAGGAGTTTAGTTTCGCATTATGGCCCCTGTGGATTTTTTAAATAGGAAAGTTATTGTGTAATAAAATTAATTTTTAGACAGATGAGTGCTAATTTAGCCTTCAAAGATGGTTTATAAGAGCATTAAGACTATTTTTTACATGTTTTATGGGCTGTTTTCTGTTTGACAGTCCGTATTTTCATAGCTTGACCAGTCATCGGTCCAGAAATTAATGTACTGTTTACAAACACTCTTTTTTCTACACGAAGTTTTTGACGCAATTTTACCAAAAAATGAGATGAAAGACATATGATTTTCATTGGATTTGCTGAATGATATAGGTACACAGTTTCAGAAAAGGTATTACTTCAAGCGATTGAAATTCGACTTTTTGCCAAATTTTGGGGGAATATGTGACATCTTTCCCCCCTTTTTGCAATATTTTATAACAAATAAATGCAGATTGTTGCCATGGATACACCAAAAAGAAATTATATTTTGCCATTTTATATACTGGCAATAAAATCTATGGAAGGTTCTGATCACATACATATGCCCATATATGACACAAACAGTAAGCTTGATATTGCAAGAAAGCAATGAAAAGGGGGTGGTAAAATTCATAAAGGCCAATTTTAGTATTTTTTCCTAACTGTTTATTGCTACCTTATGGCATACTTACCAAGCTCAGAATTGTATAATTCAAGACTTTTCATGCCACAAATCTATTGATATTTAGATTCGAAATCAACTTCTGAGTAAATTAAGTGTTTAAGAATGACAATATGTGTCAATTTTATTGTTTACAGTCCTTAGCAACCAAAATTAGACATTTTGACACTAGGCATATATTTGTACTCTATCGACTTAACTCTTGCTTCTGATGGATTGGGCTGCATGTAGTAGCCTAAGTATTGAACGCGTTGATTTTTTTCTTGCGAATATATCAAATTATTGTTTTTATCAAGATTTCATGTTACCTTTTGGCATATATTAAATGTATATTTAAATCAGATGTAAGAAATTGATTCCCTATCACCAAGTTTTTTAATCAAGTCTTTGGTATGCAACAAGCATAAAGATTAACATTTTTATGCTTGAAATTGCTAAATTTTGTACAATGTTGCATCTTCAGAGATCTTATTATGATATTCAACATTAAAAAACCTACAAAAGAGGTACAGTTTTTAAGATTTGGCTAAAAGTTGAGGTAGAGACAAGATTTTACACTTTGACTTGGCACCTTTCTTAAAATTTGTTTTTGTCGCGTTTCAGTGTCAACTGCTAACCTTCATAAAATATTCATTACTCAAACAATTTTCAAAAATAAAAGGCCACTTTACTCGTAATAGCTAGCAGAACTCAGAAAATAAGTTAAAAGGGAGAATTTGAAAAAAATATTTACTATTAAGGTAGCAATACACAGTTAGGAGTTTAGTTTCGCATTATGGCCCCTGTGGATTTTTTAAATAGGAAAGTTATTGTGTAATAAAATTCATTTTTAGACAGATGAGTGCTAATTTAGCCTTCAAAGATGGTTTATAAGAGCATTAAGACTATTTTTTACATGTTTTATGGGCTGTTTTCTGTTTGACAGTCCGTATTTTCATAGCTTGACCAGTCATCGGTCCAGAAATTAATGTACTGTTTACAAACACTCTTTTTTCTACACGAAGTTTTTGACGCAATTTTACCAAAAAATGAGATGAAAGACATATGATTTTCATTGGATTTGCTGAATGATATAGGTACACAGTTTCAGAAAAGGTATTACTTCAAGCGATTGAAATTCGACTTTTTGCCAAATTTTGGGGGAATATGTGACATCTTTCCCCCCTTTTTGCAATATTTTATAACAAATAAATGCAGATTGTTGCCATGGATACACCAAAAAGAAATTATATTTTGCCATTTTATATACTGGCAATAAAATCTATGGAAGGTTCTGATCACATACATATGCCCATATATGACACAAACAGTAAGCTTGATATTGCAAGAAAGCAATGAAAAGGGGGTGGTAAAATTCATAAAGGCCAATTTTAGTATTTTTTCCTAACTGTTTATTGCTACCTTATGGCATACTTACCAAGCTCAGAATTGTATAATTCAAGACTTTTCATGCCACAAATCTATTGATATTTAGATTCGAAATCAACTTCTGAGTAAATTAAGTGTTTAAGAATGACAATATGTGTCAATTTTATTGTTTACAGTCCTTAGCAACCAAAATTAGACATTTTGACACTAGGCATATATTTGTACTCTATCGACTTAACTCTTGCTTCTGATGGATTGGGCTGCATGTAGTAGCCTAAGTATTGAACGCGTTGATTTTTTTCTTGCGAATATATCAAATTATTGTTTTTATCAAGATTTCATGTTACCTTTTGGCATATATTAAATGTATATTTAAATCAGATGTAAGAAATTGATTCCCTATCACCAAGTTTTTTAATCAAGTCTTTGGTATGCAACAAGCATAAAGATTAACATTTTTATGCTTGAAATTGCTAAATTTTGTACAATGTTGCATCTTCAGAGATCTTATTATGATATTCAACATTAAAAAACCTACAAAAGAGGTACAGTTTTTAAGATTTGGCTAAAAGTTGAGGTAGAGACAAGATTTTACACTTTGACTTGGCACCTTTCTTAAAATTTGTTTTTGTCGCGTTTCAGTGTCAACTGCTAACCTTCATAAAATATTCATTACTCAAACAATTTTCAAAAATAAAAGGCCACTTTACTCGTAATAGCTAGCAGAACTCAGAAAATAAGTTAAAAGGGAGAATTTGAAAAAAATATTTACTATTAAGGTAGCAATACACAGTTAGGAGTTTAGTTTCGCATTATGGCCCCTGTGGATTTTTTAAATAGGAAAGTTATTGTGTAATAAAATTCATTTTTAGACAGATGAGTGCTAATTTAGCCTTCAAAGATGGTTTATAAGAGCATTAAGACTATTTTTTACATGTTTTATGGGCTGTTTTCTGTTTGACAGTCCGTATTTTCATAGCTTGACCAGTCATCGGTCCAGAAATTAATGTACTGTTTACAAACACTCTTTTTTCTACACGAAGTTTTTGACGCAATTTTACCAAAAAATGAGATGAAAGACATATGATTTTCATTGGATTTGCTGAATGATATAGGTACACAGTTTCAGAAAAGGTATTACTTCAAGCGATTGAAATTCGACTTTTTGCCAAATTTTGGGGGAATATGTGACATCTTTCCCCCCTTTTTGCAATATTTTATAACAAATAAATGCAGATTGTTGCCATGGATACACCAAAAAGAAATTATATTTTGCCATTTTATATACTGGCAATAAAATCTATGGAAGGTTCTGATCACATACATATGCCCATATATGACACAAACAGTAAGCTTGATATTGCAAGAAAGCAATGAAAAGGGGGTGGTAAAATTCATAAAGGCCAATTTTAGTATTTTTTCCTAACTGTTTATTGCTACCTTATGGCATACTTACCAAGCTCAGAATTGTATAATTCAAGACTTTTCATGCCACAAATCTATTGATATTTAGATTCGAAATCAACTTCTGAGTAAATTAAGTGTTTAAGAATGACAATATGTGTCAATTTTATTGTTTACAGTCCTTAGCAACCAAAATTAGACATTTTGACACTAGGCATATATTTGTACTCTATCGACTTAACTCTTGCTTCTGATGGATTGGGCTGCATGTAGTAGCCTAAGTATTGAACGCGTTGATTTTTTTCTTGCGAATATATCAAATTATTGTTTTTATCAAGATTTCATGTTACCTTTTGGCATATATTAAATGTATATTTAAATCAGATGTAAGAAATTGATTCCCTATCACCAAGTTTTTTAATCAAGTCTTTGGTATGCAACAAGCATAAAGATTAACATTTTTATGCTTGAAATTGCTAAATTTTGTACAATGTTGCATCTTCAGAGATCTTATTATGATATTCAACATTAAAAAACCTACAAAAGAGGTACAGTTTTTAAGATTTGGCTAAAAGTTGAGGTAGAGACAAGATTTTACACTTTGACTTGGCACCTTTCTTAAAATTTGTTTTTGTCGCGTTTCAGTGTCAACTGCTAACCTTCATAAAATATTCATTACTCAAACAATTTTCAAAAATAAAAGGCCACTTTACTCGTAATAGCTAGCAGAACTCAGAAAATAAGTTAAAAGGGAGAATTTGAAAAAAATATTTACTATTAAGGTAGCAATACACAGTTAGGAGTTTAGTTTCGCATTATGGCCCCTGTGGATTTTTTAAATAGGAAAGTTATTGTGTAATAAAATTCATTTTTAGACAGATGAGTGCTAATTTAGCCTTCAAAGATGGTTTATAAGAGCATTAAGACTATTTTTTACATGTTTTATGGGCTGTTTTCTGTTTGACAGTCCGTATTTTCATAGCTTGACCAGTCATCGGTCCAGAAATTAATGTACTGTTTACAAACACTCTTTTTTCTACACGAAGTTTTTGACGCAATTTTACCAAAAAATGAGATGAAAGACATATGATTTTCATTGGATTTGCTGAATGATATAGGTACACAGTTTCAGAAAAGGTATTACTTCAAGCGATTGAAATTCGACTTTTTGCCAAATTTTGGGGGAATATGTGACATCTTTCCCCCCTTTTTGCAATATTTTATAACAAATAAATGCAGATTGTTGCCATGGATACACCAAAAAGAAATTATATTTTGCCATTTTATATACTGGCAATAAAATCTATGGAAGGTTCTGATCACATACATATGCCCATATATGACACAAACAGTAAGCTTGATATTGCAAGAAAGCAATGAAAAGGGGGTGGTAAAATTCATAAAGGCCAATTTTAGTATTTTTTCCTAACTGTTTATTGCTACCTTATGGCATACTTACCAAGCTCAGAATTGTATAATTCAAGACTTTTCATGCCACAAATCTATTGATATTTAGATTCGAAATCAACTTCTGAGTAAATTAAGTGTTTAAGAATGACAATATGTGTCAATTTTATTGTTTACAGTCCTTAGCAACCAAAATTAGACATTTTGACACTAGGCATATATTTGTACTCTATCGACTTAACTCTTGCTTCTGATGGATTGGGCTGCATGTAGTAGCCTAAGTATTGAACGCGTTGATTTTTTTCTTGCGAATATATCAAATTATTGTTTTTATCAAGATTTCATGTTACCTTTTGGCATATATTAAATGTATATTTAAATCAGATGTAAGAAATTGATTCCCTATCACCAAGTTTTTTAATCAAGTCTTTGGTATGCAACAAGCATAAAGATTAACATTTTTATGCTTGAAATTGCTAAATTTTGTACAATGTTGCATCTTCAGAGATCTTATTATGATATTCAACATTAAAAAACCTACAAAAGAGGTACAGTTTTTAAGATTTGGCTAAAAGTTGAGGTAGAGACAAGATTTTACACTTTGACTTGGCACCTTTCTTAAAATTTGTTTTTGTCGCGTTTCAGTGTCAACTGCTAACCTTCATAAAATATTCATTACTCAAACAATTTTCAAAAATAAAAGGCCACTTTACTCGTAATAGCTAGCAGAACTCAGAAAATAAGTTAAAAGGGAGAATTTGAAAAAAATATTTACTATTAAGGTAGCAATACACAGTTAGGAGTTTAGTTTCGCATTATGGCCCCTGTGGATTTTTTAAATAGGAAAGTTATTGTGTAATAAAATTCATTTTTAGACAGATGAGTGCTAATTTAGCCTTCAAAGATGGTTTATAAGAGCATTAAGACTATTTTTTACATGTTTTATGGGCTGTTTTCTGTTTGACAGTCCGTATTTTCATAGCTTGACCAGTCATCGGTCCAGAAATTAATGTACTGTTTACAAACACTCTTTTTTCTACACGAAGTTTTTGACGCAATTTTACCAAAAAATGAGATGAAAGACATATGATTTTCATTGGATTTGCTGAATGATATAGGTACACAGTTTCAGAAAAGGTATTACTTCAAGCGATTGAAATTCGACTTTTTGCCAAATTTTGGGGGAATATGTGACATCTTTCCCCCCTTTTTGCAATATTTTATAACAAATAAATGCAGATTGTTGCCATGGATACACCAAAAAGAAATTATATTTTGCCATTTTATATACTGGCAATAAAATCTATGGAAGGTTCTGATCACATACATATGCCCATATATGACACAAACAGTAAGCTTGATATTGCAAGAAAGCAATGAAAAGGGGGTGGTAAAATTCATAAAGGCCAATTTTAGTATTTTTTCCTAACTGTTTATTGCTACCTTATGGCATACTTACCAAGCTCAGAATTGTATAATTCAAGACTTTTCATGCCACAAATCTATTGATATTTAGATTCGAAATCAACTTCTGAGTAAATTAAGTGTTTAAGAATGACAATATGTGTCAATTTTATTGTTTACAGTCCTTAGCAACCAAAATTAGACATTTTGACACTAGGCATATATTTGTACTCTATCGACTTAACTCTTGCTTCTGATGGATTGGGCTGCATGTAGTAGCCTAAGTATTGAACGCGTTGATTTTTTTCTTGCGAATATATCAAATTATTGTTTTTATCAAGATTTCATGTTACCTTTTGGCATATATTAAATGTATATTTAAATCAGATGTAAGAAATTGATTCCCTATCACCAAGTTTTTTAATCAAGTCTTTGGTATGCAACAAGCATAAAGATTAACATTTTTATGCTTGAAATTGCTAAATTTTGTACAATGTTGCATCTTCAGAGATCTTATTATGATATTCAACATTAAAAAACCTACAAAAGAGGTACAGTTTTTAAGATTTGGCTAAAAGTTGAGGTAGAGACAAGATTTTACACTTTGACTTGGCACCTTTCTTAAAATTTGTTTTTGTCGCGTTTCAGTGTCAACTGCTAACCTTCATAAAATATTCATTACTCAAACAATTTTCAAAAATAAAAGGCCACTTTACTCGTAATAGCTAGCAGAACTCAGAAAATAAGTTAAAAGGGAGAATTTGAAAAAAATATTTACTATTAAGGTAGCAATACACAGTTAGGAGTTTAGTTTCGCATTATGGCCCCTGTGGATTTTTTAAATAGGAAAGTTATTGTGTAATAAAATTCATTTTTAGACAGATGAGTGCTAATTTAGCCTTCAAAGATGGTTTATAAGAGCATTAAGACTATTTTTTACATGTTTTATGGGCTGTTTTCTGTTTGACAGTCCGTATTTTCATAGCTTGACCAGTCATCGGTCCAGAAATTAATGTACTGTTTACAAACACTCTTTTTTCTACACGAAGTTTTTGACGCAATTTTACCAAAAAATGAGATGAAAGACATATGATTTTCATTGGATTTGCTGAATGATATAGGTACACAGTTTCAGAAAAGGTATTACTTCAAGCGATTGAAATTCGACTTTTTGCCAAATTTTGGGGGAATATGTGACATCTTTCCCCCCTTTTTGCAATATTTTATAACAAATAAATGCAGATTGTTGCCATGGATACACCAAAAAGAAATTATATTTTGCCATTTTATATACTGGCAATAAAATCTATGGAAGGTTCTGATCACATACATATGCCCATATATGACACAAACAGTAAGCTTGATATTGCAAGAAAGCAATGAAAAGGGGGTGGTAAAATTCATAAAGGCCAATTTTAGTATTTTTTCCTAACTGTTTATTGCTACCTTATGGCATACTTACCAAGCTCAGAATTGTATAATTCAAGACTTTTCATGCCACAAATCTATTGATATTTAGATTCGAAATCAACTTCTGAGTAAATTAAGTGTTTAAGAATGACAATATGTGTCAATTTTATTGTTTACAGTCCTTAGCAACCAAAATTAGACATTTTGACACTAGGCATATATTTGTACTCTATCGACTTAACTCTTGCTTCTGATGGATTGGGCTGCATGTAGTAGCCTAAGTATTGAACGCGTTGATTTTTTTCTTGCGAATATATCAAATTATTGTTTTTATCAAGATTTCATGTTACCTTTTGGCATATATTAAATGTATATTTAAATCAGATGTAAGAAATTGATTCCCTATCACCAAGTTTTTTAATCAAGTCTTTGGTATGCAACAAGCATAAAGATTAACATTTTTATGCTTGAAATTGCTAAATTTTGTACAATGTTGCATCTTCAGAGATCTTATTATGATATTCAACATTAAAAAACCTACAAAAGAGGTACAGTTTTTAAGATTTGGCTAAAAGTTGAGGTAGAGACAAGATTTTACACTTTGACTTGGCACCTTTCTTAAAATTTGTTTTTGTCGCGTTTCAGTGTCAACTGCTAACCTTCATAAAATATTCATTACTCAAACAATTTTCAAAAATAAAAGGCCACTTTACTCGTAATAGCTAGCAGAACTCAGAAAATAAGTTAAAAGGGAGAATTTGAAAAAAATATTTACTATTAAGGTAGCAATACACAGTTAGGAGTTTAGTTTCGCATTATGGCCCCTGTGGATTTTTTAAATAGGAAAGTTATTGTGTAATAAAATTCATTTTTAGACAGATGAGTGCTAATTTAGCCTTCAAAGATGGTTTATAAGAGCATTAAGACTATTTTTTACATGTTTTATGGGCTGTTTTCTGTTTGACAGTCCGTATTTTCATAGCTTGACCAGTCATCGGTCCAGAAATTAATGTACTGTTTACAAACACTCTTTTTTCTACACGAAGTTTTTGACGCAATTTTACCAAAAAATGAGATGAAAGACATATGATTTTCATTGGATTTGCTGAATGATATAGGTACACAGTTTCAGAAAAGGTATTACTTCAAGCGATTGAAATTCGACTTTTTGCCAAATTTTGGGGGAATATGTGACATCTTTCCCCCCTTTTTGCAATATTTTATAACAAATAAATGCAGATTGTTGCCATGGATACACCAAAAAGAAATTATATTTTGCCATTTTATATACTGGCAATAAAATCTATGGAAGGTTCTGATCACATACATATGCCCATATATGACACAAACAGTAAGCTTGATATTGCAAGAAAGCAATGAAAAGGGGGTGGTAAAATTCATAAAGGCCAATTTTAGTATTTTTTCCTAACTGTTTATTGCTACCTTATGGCATACTTACCAAGCTCAGAATTGTATAATTCAAGACTTTTCATGCCACAAATCTATTGATATTTAGATTCGAAATCAACTTCTGAGTAAATTAAGTGTTTAAGAATGACAATATGTGTCAATTTTATTGTTTACAGTCCTTAGCAACCAAAATTAGACATTTTGACACTAGGCATATATTTGTACTCTATCGACTTAACTCTTGCTTCTGATGGATTGGGCTGCATGTAGTAGCCTAAGTATTGAACGCGTTGATTTTTTTCTTGCGAATATATCAAATTATTGTTTTTATCAAGATTTCATGTTACCTTTTGGCATATATTAAATGTATATTTAAATCAGATGTAAGAAATTGATTCCCTATCACCAAGTTTTTTAATCAAGTCTTTGGTATGCAACAAGCATAAAGATTAACATTTTTATGCTTGAAATTGCTAAATTTTGTACAATGTTGCATCTTCAGAGATCTTATTATGATATTCAACATTAAAAAACCTACAAAAGAGGTACAGTTTTTAAGATTTGGCTAAAAGTTGAGGTAGAGACAAGATTTTACACTTTGACTTGGCACCTTTCTTAAAATTTGTTTTTGTCGCGTTTCAGTGTCAACTGCTAACCTTCATAAAATATTCATTACTCAAACAATTTTCAAAAATAAAAGGCCACTTTACTCGTAATAGCTAGCAGAACTCAGAAAATAAGTTAAAAGGGAGAATTTGAAAAAAATATTTACTATTAAGGTAGCAATACACAGTTAGGAGTTTAGTTTCGCATTATGGCCCCTGTGGATTTTTTAAATAGGAAAGTTATTGTGTAATAAAATTCATTTTTAGACAGATGAGTGCTAATTTAGCCTTCAAAGATGGTTTATAAGAGCATTAAGACTATTTTTTACATGTTTTATGGGCTGTTTTCTGTTTGACAGTCCGTATTTTCATAGCTTGACCAGTCATCGGTCCAGAAATTAATGTACTGTTTACAAACACTCTTTTTTCTACACGAAGTTTTTGACGCAATTTTACCAAAAAATGAGATGAAAGACATATGATTTTCATTGGATTTGCTGAATGATATAGGTACACAGTTTCAGAAAAGGTATTACTTCAAGCGATTGAAATTCGACTTTTTGCCAAATTTTGGGGGAATATGTGACATCTTTCCCCCCTTTTTGCAATATTTTATAACAAATAAATGCAGATTGTTGCCATGGATACACCAAAAAGAAATTATATTTTGCCATTTTATATACTGGCAATAAAATCTATGGAAGGTTCTGATCACATACATATGCCCATATATGACACAAACAGTAAGCTTGATATTGCAAGAAAGCAATGAAAAGGGGGTGGTAAAATTCATAAAGGCCAATTTTAGTATTTTTTCCTAACTGTTTATTGCTACCTTATGGCATACTTACCAAGCTCAGAATTGTATAATTCAAGACTTTTCATGCCACAAATCTATTGATATTTAGATTCGAAATCAACTTCTGAGTAAATTAAGTGTTTAAGAATGACAATATGTGTCAATTTTATTGTTTACAGTCCTTAGCAACCAAAATTAGACATTTTGACACTAGGCATATATTTGTACTCTATCGACTTAACTCTTGCTTCTGATGGATTGGGCTGCATGTAGTAGCCTAAGTATTGAACGCGTTGATTTTTTTCTTGCGAATATATCAAATTATTGTTTTTATCAAGATTTCATGTTACCTTTTGGCATATATTAAATGTATATTTAAATCAGATGTAAGAAATTGATTCCCTATCACCAAGTTTTTTAATCAAGTCTTTGGTATGCAACAAGCATAAAGATTAACATTTTTATGCTTGAAATTGCTAAATTTTGTACAATGTTGCATCTTCAGAGATCTTATTATGATATTCAACATTAAAAAACCTACAAAAGAGGTACAGTTTTTAAGATTTGGCTAAAAGTTGAGGTAGAGACAAGATTTTACACTTTGACTTGGCACCTTTCTTAAAATTTGTTTTTGTCGCGTTTCAGTGTCAACTGCTAACCTTCATAAAATATTCATTACTCAAACAATTTTCAAAAATAAAAGGCCACTTTACTCGTAATAGCTAGCAGAACTCAGAAAATAAGTTAAAAGGGAGAATTTGAAAAAAATATTTACTATTAAGGTAGCAATACACAGTTAGGAGTTTAGTTTCGCATTATGGCCCCTGTGGATTTTTTAAATAGGAAAGTTATTGTGTAATAAAATTCATTTTTAGACAGATGAGTGCTAATTTAGCCTTCAAAGATGGTTTATAAGAGCATTAAGACTATTTTTTACATGTTTTATGGGCTGTTTTCTGTTTGACAGTCCGTATTTTCATAGCTTGACCAGTCATCGGTCCAGAAATTAATGTACTGTTTACAAACACTCTTTTTTCTACACGAAGTTTTTGACGCAATTTTACCAAAAAATGAGATGAAAGACATATGATTTTCATTGGATTTGCTGAATGATATAGGTACACAGTTTCAGAAAAGGTATTACTTCAAGCGATTGAAATTCGACTTTTTGCCAAATTTTGGGGGAATATGTGACATCTTTCCCCCCTTTTTGCAATATTTTATAACAAATAAATGCAGATTGTTGCCATGGATACACCAAAAAGAAATTATATTTTGCCATTTTATATACTGGCAATAAAATCTATGGAAGGTTCTGATCACATACATATGCCCATATATGACACAAACAGTAAGCTTGATATTGCAAGAAAGCAATGAAAAGGGGGTGGTAAAATTCATAAAGGCCAATTTTAGTATTTTTCCTAACTGTTTATTGCTACCTTATGGCATACTTACCAGCTCAGAATTGTATAATTCAAGACTTTTCATGCCACAAATCTATTGATATTTAGATTCGAAATCAACTTCTGAGTAAATTAAGTGTTAAGAATGACAATATGTGTCAATTTTATTGTTTACAGTCCTTAGCAACCAAAATTAGACATTTTGACACTAGGCATATATTTGTACTCTATCGACTTAACTCTTGCTTCTGATGGATTGGGCTGCATGTAGTAGCCTAAGTATTGAACGCGTTGATTTTTTTCTTGCGAATATATCAAATTATTGTTTTTTATCAAGATTTCATGTTACCTTTTGGCATATATTAAATGTATATTGTAAATCAGATGTAAGAAATTGATTCCCTATCACCAAGTTTTTTAATCAAGTCTTTGGTATGCAACAAGCATAAAGATTAACATTTTTATGCTTGAAATTGCTAAATTTTGTACAATGTTGCATCTTCAGAGATCTTATTATGATATTCAACATTAAAAAACCTACAAAAGAGGTACAGTTTTTAAGATTTGGCTAAAAGTTGAGGTAGAGACAAGATTTTACACTTTGACTTGGCACCTTTCTTAAAATTTGTTTTTGTCGCGTTTCAGTGTCAACTGCTAACCTTCATAAAATATTCAATTACTCAAACAATTTTCAAAAATAAAAGGCCACTTTACTCGTAATAGCTAGCAGAACTCAGAAAATAAGTTAAAAGGGAGAATTTGAAAAAAATATTTACTATTAAGGTAGCAATACACAGTTAGGAGTTTAGTTTCGCATTATGGCCCCTGTGGATTTTTTAAATAGGAAAGTTATTGTGTAATAAAATTCATTTTTAGACAGATGAGTGCTAATTTAGCCTTCAAAGATGGTTTATAAGAGCATTAAGACTATTTTTTACATGTTTTATGGGCTGTTTCTGTTTGACAGTCCGTATTTTCATAGCTTGACCAGTCATCGGTCCAGAAATTAATGTACTGTTTACAAACACTCTTTTTTCTACACGAAGTTTTTGACGCAATTTTACCAAAAAATGAGATGAAAGACATATGATTTTCATTGGATTTGCTGAATGATATAGGTACACAGTTTCAGAAAAGGTATTACTTCAAGCGATTGAAATTCGACTTTTTGCCAAATTTTGGGGGAATATGTGACATCTTTCCCCCCTTTTTGCAATATTTTATAACAAATAAATGCAGATTGTTGCCATGGATACACCAAAAAGAAATTATATTTTGCCATTTTATATACTGGCAATAAAATCTATGGAAGGTTCTGATCACATACATATGCCCATATATGACACAAACAGTAAGCTTGATATTGCAAGAAAGCAATGAAAAGGGGGTGGTAAAATTCATAAGGCCAATTTTAGTATTTTTTCCTAACTGTTTATTGCTACCTTATGGCATACTTACCAAGCTCAGAATTGTATAAATTCAAGACTTTTCATGCCACAAATCTATTGATATTTAGATTCGAAATCAACTTCTGAGTAAATTAAGTGTTTTAAGAATGACAATATGTGTCAATTTTATTGTTTACAGTCCCTTAGCAAACCAAAATTAGACATTTTGACACTAGGCATATATTTGTACTCTATCGACTTAACTCTTGCTTCTGATGGATTGGGCTGCATGTAGTAGCCTAAGTATTGAACGCGTTGATTTTTTTCTTGCGAATATATCAAATTATTGTTTTTATCAAGATTTCATGTACCTTTTGGCATATATTAAATGTATATTTAAATCAGATGTAAGAAATTGATTCCCTATCACCAAGTTTTTTAATCAAGTCTTTGGTATGCAACAAGCATAAAGATTAACATTTTTATGCTTGAAATTGCTAATTTTGTACAATGTTGCATCTTCAGAGATCTTATTATGATATTCAACATTAAAAAACCTACAAAAGAGGTACAGT
>NC_086378.1:75211502-75231055 GCF_036588685.1 Mytilus trossulus | reverse complement strand
CACCAGTTTTTTAATCAAGTCTTTGGTATGCAACAAGCATAAAGATTAACTTTTTATGCTTGAAATTGCTAAATTTTGTACAATGTTGCATCTTCAGAGATCTTATTATGATATTCAACATTAAAAAACCTACAAAAGAGGTACAGTTTTTAAGATTTGGCTAAAAGTTGAGGTAGAGACAAGATTTTACACTTTGACTTGGCACCTTTCTTAAAATTTGTTTTTGTCGCGTTTCAGTGTCAACTGCTAACCTTCATAAAATATTCATTACTCAAACAATTTTCAAAAATAAAAGGCCACTTTACTCGTAATAGCTAGCAGAACTCAGAAAATAAGTTAAAAGGGAGAATTTGAAAAAAATATTTACTATTAAGGTAGCAATACACAGTTAGGAGTTTAGTTTCGCATTATGGCCCCTGTGGATTTTTTAAATAGGAAAGTTATTGTGTAATAAAATTCATTTTTAGACAGATGAGTGCTAATTTAGCCTTCAAAGATGGTTTATAAGAGCATTAAGACTATTTTTTACATGTTTTATGGGCTGTTTTCTGTTTGACAGTCCGTATTTTCATAGCTTGACCAGTCATCGGTCCAGAAATTAATGTACTGTTTACAAACACTCTTTTTTCTACACGAAGTTTTTGACGCAATTTTACCAAAAAATGAGATGAAAGACATATGATTTTCATTGGATTTGCTGAATGATATAGGTACACAGTTTCAGAAAAGGTATTACTTCAAGCGATTGAAATTCGACTTTTTGCCAAATTTTGGGGGAATATGTGACATCTTTCCCCCCTTTTTGCAATATTTTATAACAAATAAATGCAGATTGTTGCCATGGATACACCAAAAAGAAATTATATTTTGCCATTTTATATACTGGCAATAAAATCTATGGAAGGTTCTGATCACATACATATGCCCATATATGACACAAACAGTAAGCTTGATATTGCAAGAAAGCAATGAAAAGGGGGTGGTAAAATTCATAAAGGCCAATTTTAGTATTTTTTCCTAACTGTTTATTGCTACCTTATGGCATACTTACCAAGCTCAGAATTGTATAATTCAAGACTTTTCATGCCACAAATCTATTGATATTTAGATTCGAAATCAACTTCTGAGTAAATTAAGTGTTTAAGAATGACAATATGTGTCAATTTTATTGTTTACAGTCCTTAGCAACCAAAATTAGACATTTTGACACTAGGCATATATTTGTACTCTATCGACTTAACTCTTGCTTCTGATGGATTGGGCTGCATGTAGTAGCCTAAGTATTGAACGCGTTGATTTTTTTCTTGCGAATATATCAAATTATTGTTTTTATCAAGATTTCATGTTACCTTTTGGCATATATTAAATGTATATTTAAATCAGATGTAAGAAATTGATTCCCTATCACCAAGTTTTTTAATCAAGTCTTTGGTATGCAACAAGCATAAAGATTAACATTTTTATGCTTGAAATTGCTAAATTTTGTACAATGTTGCATCTTCAGAGATCTTATTATGATATTCAACATTAAAAAACCTACAAAAGAGGTACAGTTTTTAAGATTTGGCTAAAAGTTGAGGTAGAGACAAGATTTTACACTTTGACTTGGCACCTTTCTTAAAATTTGTTTTTGTCGCGTTTCAGTGTCAACTGCTAACCTTCATAAAATATTCATTACTCAAACAATTTTCAAAAATAAAAGGCCACTTTACTCGTAATAGCTAGCAGAACTCAGAAAATAAGTTAAAAGGGAGAATTTGAAAAAAATATTTACTATTAAGGTAGCAATACACAGTTAGGAGTTTAGTTTCGCATTATGGCCCCTGTGGATTTTTTAAATAGGAAAGTTATTGTGTAATAAAATTCATTTTTAGACAGATGAGTGCTAATTTAGCCTTCAAAGATGGTTTATAAGAGCATTAAGACTATTTTTTACATGTTTTATGGGCTGTTTTCTGTTTGACAGTCCGTATTTTCATAGCTTGACCAGTCATCGGTCCAGAAATTAATGTACTGTTTACAAACACTCTTTTTTCTACACGAAGTTTTTGACGCAATTTTACCAAAAAATGAGATGAAAGACATATGATTTTCATTGGATTTGCTGAATGATATAGGTACACAGTTTCAGAAAAGGTATTACTTCAAGCGATTGAAATTCGACTTTTTGCCAAATTTTGGGGGAATATGTGACATCTTTCCCCCCTTTTTGCAATATTTTATAACAAATAAATGCAGATTGTTGCCATGGATACACCAAAAAGAAATTATATTTTGCCATTTTATATACTGGCAATAAAATCTATGGAAGGTTCTGATCACATACATATGCCCATATATGACACAAACAGTAAGCTTGATATTGCAAGAAAGCAATGAAAAGGGGGTGGTAAAATTCATAAAGGCCAATTTTAGTATTTTTTCCTAACTGTTTATTGCTACCTTATGGCATACTTACCAAGCTCAGAATTGTATAATTCAAGACTTTTCATGCCACAAATCTATTGATATTTAGATTCGAAATCAACTTCTGAGTAAATTAAGTGTTTAAGAATGACAATATGTGTCAATTTTATTGTTTACAGTCCTTAGCAACCAAAATTAGACATTTTGACACTAGGCATATATTTGTACTCTATCGACTTAACTCTTGCTTCTGATGGATTGGGCTGCATGTAGTAGCCTAAGTATTGAACGCGTTGATTTTTTTCTTGCGAATATATCAAATTATTGTTTTTATCAAGATTTCATGTTACCTTTTGGCATATATTAAATGTATATTTAAATCAGATGTAAGAAATTGATTCCCTATCACCAAGTTTTTTAATCAAGTCTTTGGTATGCAACAAGCATAAAGATTAACATTTTTATGCTTGAAATTGCTAAATTTTGTACAATGTTGCATCTTCAGAGATCTTATTATGATATTCAACATTAAAAAACCTACAAAAGAGGTACAGTTTTTAAGATTTGGCTAAAAGTTGAGGTAGAGACAAGATTTTACACTTTGACTTGGCACCTTTCTTAAAATTTGTTTTTGTCGCGTTTCAGTGTCAACTGCTAACCTTCATAAAATATTCATTACTCAAACAATTTTCAAAAATAAAAGGCCACTTTACTCGTAATAGCTAGCAGAACTCAGAAAATAAGTTAAAAGGGAGAATTTGAAAAAAATATTTACTATTAAGGTAGCAATACACAGTTAGGAGTTTAGTTTCGCATTATGGCCCCTGTGGATTTTTTAAATAGGAAAGTTATTGTGTAATAAAATTCATTTTTAGACAGATGAGTGCTAATTTAGCCTTCAAAGATGGTTTATAAGAGCATTAAGACTATTTTTTACATGTTTTATGGGCTGTTTTCTGTTTGACAGTCCGTATTTTCATAGCTTGACCAGTCATCGGTCCAGAAATTAATGTACTGTTTACAAACACTCTTTTTTCTACACGAAGTTTTTGACGCAATTTTACCAAAAAATGAGATGAAAGACATATGATTTTCATTGGATTTGCTGAATGATATAGGTACACAGTTTCAGAAAAGGTATTACTTCAAGCGATTGAAATTCGACTTTTTGCCAAATTTTGGGGGAATATGTGACATCTTTCCCCCCTTTTTGCAATATTTTATAACAAATAAATGCAGATTGTTGCCATGGATACACCAAAAAGAAATTATATTTTGCCATTTTATATACTGGCAATAAAATCTATGGAAGGTTCTGATCACATACATATGCCCATATATGACACAAACAGTAAGCTTGATATTGCAAGAAAGCAATGAAAAGGGGGTGGTAAAATTCATAAAGGCCAATTTTAGTATTTTTTCCTAACTGTTTATTGCTACCTTATGGCATACTTACCAAGCTCAGAATTGTATAATTCAAGACTTTTCATGCCACAAATCTATTGATATTTAGATTCGAAATCAACTTCTGAGTAAATTAAGTGTTTAAGAATGACAATATGTGTCAATTTTATTGTTTACAGTCCTTAGCAACCAAAATTAGACATTTTGACACTAGGCATATATTTGTACTCTATCGACTTAACTCTTGCTTCTGATGGATTGGGCTGCATGTAGTAGCCTAAGTATTGAACGCGTTGATTTTTTTCTTGCGAATATATCAAATTATTGTTTTTATCAAGATTTCATGTTACCTTTTGGCATATATTAAATGTATATTTAAATCAGATGTAAGAAATTGATTCCCTATCACCAAGTTTTTTAATCAAGTCTTTGGTATGCAACAAGCATAAAGATTAACATTTTTATGCTTGAAATTGCTAAATTTTGTACAATGTTGCATCTTCAGAGATCTTATTATGATATTCAACATTAAAAAACCTACAAAAGAGGTACAGTTTTTAAGATTTGGCTAAAAGTTGAGGTAGAGACAAGATTTTACACTTTGACTTGGCACCTTTCTTAAAATTTGTTTTTGTCGCGTTTCAGTGTCAACTGCTAACCTTCATAAAATATTCATTACTCAAACAATTTTCAAAAATAAAAGGCCACTTTACTCGTAATAGCTAGCAGAACTCAGAAAATAAGTTAAAAGGGAGAATTTGAAAAAAATATTTACTATTAAGGTAGCAATACACAGTTAGGAGTTTAGTTTCGCATTATGGCCCCTGTGGATTTTTTAAATAGGAAAGTTATTGTGTAATAAAATTCATTTTTAGACAGATGAGTGCTAATTTAGCCTTCAAAGATGGTTTATAAGAGCATTAAGACTATTTTTTACATGTTTTATGGGCTGTTTTCTGTTTGACAGTCCGTATTTTCATAGCTTGACCAGTCATCGGTCCAGAAATTAATGTACTGTTTACAAACACTCTTTTTTCTACACGAAGTTTTTGACGCAATTTTACCAAAAAATGAGATGAAAGACATATGATTTTCATTGGATTTGCTGAATGATATAGGTACACAGTTTCAGAAAAGGTATTACTTCAAGCGATTGAAATTCGACTTTTTGCCAAATTTTGGGGGAATATGTGACATCTTTCCCCCCTTTTTGCAATATTTTATAACAAATAAATGCAGATTGTTGCCATGGATACACCAAAAAGAAATTATATTTTGCCATTTTATATACTGGCAATAAAATCTATGGAAGGTTCTGATCACATACATATGCCCATATATGACACAAACAGTAAGCTTGATATTGCAAGAAAGCAATGAAAAGGGGGTGGTAAAATTCATAAAGGCCAATTTTAGTATTTTTTCCTAACTGTTTATTGCTACCTTATGGCATACTTACCAAGCTCAGAATTGTATAATTCAAGACTTTTCATGCCACAAATCTATTGATATTTAGATTCGAAATCAACTTCTGAGTAAATTAAGTGTTTAAGAATGACAATATGTGTCAATTTTATTGTTTACAGTCCTTAGCAACCAAAATTAGACATTTTGACACTAGGCATATATTTGTACTCTATCGACTTAACTCTTGCTTCTGATGGATTGGGCTGCATGTAGTAGCCTAAGTATTGAACGCGTTGATTTTTTTCTTGCGAATATATCAAATTATTGTTTTTATCAAGATTTCATGTTACCTTTTGGCATATATTAAATGTATATTTAAATCAGATGTAAGAAATTGATTCCCTATCACCAAGTTTTTTAATCAAGTCTTTGGTATGCAACAAGCATAAAGATTAACATTTTTATGCTTGAAATTGCTAAATTTTGTACAATGTTGCATCTTCAGAGATCTTATTATGATATTCAACATTAAAAAACCTACAAAAGAGGTACAGTTTTTAAGATTTGGCTAAAAGTTGAGGTAGAGACAAGATTTTACACTTTGACTTGGCACCTTTCTTAAAATTTGTTTTTGTCGCGTTTCAGTGTCAACTGCTAACCTTCATAAAATATTCATTACTCAAACAATTTTCAAAAATAAAAGGCCACTTTACTCGTAATAGCTAGCAGAACTCAGAAAATAAGTTAAAAGGGAGAATTTGAAAAAAATATTTACTATTAAGGTAGCAATACACAGTTAGGAGTTTAGTTTCGCATTATGGCCCCTGTGGATTTTTTAAATAGGAAAGTTATTGTGTAATAAAATTCATTTTTAGACAGATGAGTGCTAATTTAGCCTTCAAAGATGGTTTATAAGAGCATTAAGACTATTTTTTACATGTTTTATGGGCTGTTTTCTGTTTGACAGTCCGTATTTTCATAGCTTGACCAGTCATCGGTCCAGAAATTAATGTACTGTTTACAAACACTCTTTTTTCTACACGAAGTTTTTGACGCAATTTTACCAAAAAATGAGATGAAAGACATATGATTTTCATTGGATTTGCTGAATGATATAGGTACACAGTTTCAGAAAAGGTATTACTTCAAGCGATTGAAATTCGACTTTTTGCCAAATTTTGGGGGAATATGTGACATCTTTCCCCCCTTTTTGCAATATTTTATAACAAATAAATGCAGATTGTTGCCATGGATACACCAAAAAGAAATTATATTTTGCCATTTTATATACTGGCAATAAAATCTATGGAAGGTTCTGATCACATACATATGCCCATATATGACACAAACAGTAAGCTTGATATTGCAAGAAAGCAATGAAAAGGGGGTGGTAAAATTCATAAAGGCCAATTTTAGTATTTTTTCCTAACTGTTTATTGCTACCTTATGGCATACTTACCAAGCTCAGAATTGTATAATTCAAGACTTTTCATGCCACAAATCTATTGATATTTAGATTCGAAATCAACTTCTGAGTAAATTAAGTGTTTAAGAATGACAATATGTGTCAATTTTATTGTTTACAGTCCTTAGCAACCAAAATTAGACATTTTGACACTAGGCATATATTTGTACTCTATCGACTTAACTCTTGCTTCTGATGGATTGGGCTGCATGTAGTAGCCTAAGTATTGAACGCGTTGATTTTTTTCTTGCGAATATATCAAATTATTGTTTTTATCAAGATTTCATGTTACCTTTTGGCATATATTAAATGTATATTTAAATCAGATGTAAGAAATTGATTCCCTATCACCAAGTTTTTTAATCAAGTCTTTGGTATGCAACAAGCATAAAGATTAACATTTTTATGCTTGAAATTGCTAAATTTTGTACAATGTTGCATCTTCAGAGATCTTATTATGATATTCAACATTAAAAAACCTACAAAAGAGGTACAGTTTTTAAGATTTGGCTAAAAGTTGAGGTAGAGACAAGATTTTACACTTTGACTTGGCACCTTTCTTAAAATTTGTTTTTGTCGCGTTTCAGTGTCAACTGCTAACCTTCATAAAATATTCATTACTCAAACAATTTTCAAAAATAAAAGGCCACTTTACTCGTAATAGCTAGCAGAACTCAGAAAATAAGTTAAAAGGGAGAATTTGAAAAAAATATTTACTATTAAGGTAGCAATACACAGTTAGGAGTTTAGTTTCGCATTATGGCCCCTGTGGATTTTTTAAATAGGAAAGTTATTGTGTAATAAAATTCATTTTTAGACAGATGAGTGCTAATTTAGCCTTCAAAGATGGTTTATAAGAGCATTAAGACTATTTTTTACATGTTTTATGGGCTGTTTTCTGTTTGACAGTCCGTATTTTCATAGCTTGACCAGTCATCGGTCCAGAAATTAATGTACTGTTTACAAACACTCTTTTTTCTACACGAAGTTTTTGACGCAATTTTACCAAAAAATGAGATGAAAGACATATGATTTTCATTGGATTTGCTGAATGATATAGGTACACAGTTTCAGAAAAGGTATTACTTCAAGCGATTGAAATTCGACTTTTTGCCAAATTTTGGGGGAATATGTGACATCTTTCCCCCCTTTTTGCAATATTTTATAACAAATAAATGCAGATTGTTGCCATGGATACACCAAAAAGAAATTATATTTTGCCATTTTATATACTGGCAATAAAATCTATGGAAGGTTCTGATCACATACATATGCCCATATATGACACAAACAGTAAGCTTGATATTGCAAGAAAGCAATGAAAAGGGGGTGGTAAAATTCATAAAGGCCAATTTTAGTATTTTTTCCTAACTGTTTATTGCTACCTTATGGCATACTTACCAAGCTCAGAATTGTATAATTCAAGACTTTTCATGCCACAAATCTATTGATATTTAGATTCGAAATCAACTTCTGAGTAAATTAAGTGTTTAAGAATGACAATATGTGTCAATTTTATTGTTTACAGTCCTTAGCAACCAAAATTAGACATTTTGACACTAGGCATATATTTGTACTCTATCGACTTAACTCTTGCTTCTGATGGATTGGGCTGCATGTAGTAGCCTAAGTATTGAACGCGTTGATTTTTTTCTTGCGAATATATCAAATTATTGTTTTTATCAAGATTTCATGTTACCTTTTGGCATATATTAAATGTATATTTAAATCAGATGTAAGAAATTGATTCCCTATCACCAAGTTTTTTAATCAAGTCTTTGGTATGCAACAAGCATAAAGATTAACATTTTTATGCTTGAAATTGCTAAATTTTGTACAATGTTGCATCTTCAGAGATCTTATTATGATATTCAACATTAAAAAACCTACAAAAGAGGTACAGTTTTTAAGATTTGGCTAAAAGTTGAGGTAGAGACAAGATTTTACACTTTGACTTGGCACCTTTCTTAAAATTTGTTTTTGTCGCGTTTCAGTGTCAACTGCTAACCTTCATAAAATATTCATTACTCAAACAATTTTCAAAAATAAAAGGCCACTTTACTCGTAATAGCTAGCAGAACTCAGAAAATAAGTTAAAAGGGAGAATTTGAAAAAAATATTTACTATTAAGGTAGCAATACACAGTTAGGAGTTTAGTTTCGCATTATGGCCCCTGTGGATTTTTTAAATAGGAAAGTTATTGTGTAATAAAATTCATTTTTAGACAGATGAGTGCTAATTTAGCCTTCAAAGATGGTTTATAAGAGCATTAAGACTATTTTTTACATGTTTTATGGGCTGTTTTCTGTTTGACAGTCCGTATTTTCATAGCTTGACCAGTCATCGGTCCAGAAATTAATGTACTGTTTACAAACACTCTTTTTTCTACACGAAGTTTTTGACGCAATTTTACCAAAAAATGAGATGAAAGACATATGATTTTCATTGGATTTGCTGAATGATATAGGTACACAGTTTCAGAAAAGGTATTACTTCAAGCGATTGAAATTCGACTTTTTGCCAAATTTTGGGGGAATATGTGACATCTTTCCCCCCTTTTTGCAATATTTTATAACAAATAAATGCAGATTGTTGCCATGGATACACCAAAAAGAAATTATATTTTGCCATTTTATATACTGGCAATAAAATCTATGGAAGGTTCTGATCACATACATATGCCCATATATGACACAAACAGTAAGCTTGATATTGCAAGAAAGCAATGAAAAGGGGGTGGTAAAATTCATAAAGGCCAATTTTAGTATTTTTTCCTAACTGTTTATTGCTACCTTATGGCATACTTATCAAGCTCAGAATTGTATAATTCAAGACTTTTCATGCCACAAATCTATTGATATTTAGATTCGAAATCAACTTCTGAGTAAATTAAGTGTTTAAGAATGACAATATGTGTCAATTTTATTGTTTACAGTCCTTAGCAACCAAAATTAGACATTTTGACACTAGGCATATATTTGTACTCTATCGACTTAACTCTTGCTTCTGATGGATTGGGCTGCATGTAGTAGCCTAAGTATTGAACGCGTTGATTTTTTTCTTGCGAATATATCAAATTATTGTTTTTATCAAGATTTCATGTTACCTTTTGGCATATATTAAATGTATATTTAAATCAGATGTAAGAAATTGATTCCCTATCACCAAGTTTTTTAATCAAGTCTTTGGTATGCAACAAGCATAAAGATTAACATTTTTATGCTTGAAATTGCTAAATTTTGTACAATGTTGCATCTTCAGAGATCTTATTATGATATTCAACATTAAAAAACCTACAAAAGAGGTACAGTTTTTAAGATTTGGCTAAAAGTTGAGGTAGAGACAAGATTTTACACTTTGACTTGGCACCTTTCTTAAAATTTGTTTTTGTCGCGTTTCAGTGTCAACTGCTAACCTTCATAAAATATTCATTACTCAAACAATTTTCAAAAATAAAAGGCCACTTTACTCGTAATAGCTAGCAGAACTCAGAAAATAAGTTAAAAGGGAGAATTTGAAAAAAATATTTACTATTAAGGTAGCAATACACAGTTAGGAGTTTAGTTTCGCATTATGGCCCCTGTGGATTTTTTAAATAGGAAAGTTATTGTGTAATAAAATTCATTTTTAGACAGATGAGTGCTAATTTAGCCTTCAAAGATGGTTTATAAGAGCATTAAGACTATTTTTTACATGTTTTATGGGCTGTTTTCTGTTTGACAGTCCGTATTTTCATAGCTTGACCAGTCATCGGTCCAGAAATTAATGTACTGTTTACAAACACTCTTTTTTCTACACGAAGTTTTTGACGCAATTTTACCAAAAAATGAGATGAAAGACATATGATTTTCATTGGATTTGCTGAATGATATAGGTACACAGTTTCAGAAAAGGTATTACTTCAAGCGATTGAAATTCGACTTTTTGCCAAATTTTGGGGGAATATGTGACATCTTTCCCCCCTTTTTGCAATATTTTATAACAAATAAATGCAGATTGTTGCCATGGATACACCAAAAAGAAATTATATTTTGCCATTTTATATACTGGCAATAAAATCTATGGAAGGTTCTGATCACATACATATGCCCATATATGACACAAACAGTAAGCTTGATATTGCAAGAAAGCAATGAAAAGGGGGTGGTAAAATTCATAAAGGCCAATTTTAGTATTTTTTCCTAACTGTTTATTGCTACCTTATGGCATACTTACCAAGCTCAGAATTGTATAATTCAAGACTTTTCATGCCACAAATCTATTGATATTTAGATTCGAAATCAACTTCTGAGTAAATTAAGTGTTTAAGAATGACAATATGTGTCAATTTTATTGTTTACAGTCCTTAGCAACCAAAATTAGACATTTTGACACTAGGCATATATTTGTACTCTATCGACTTAACTCTTGCTTCTGATGGATTGGGCTGCATGTAGTAGCCTAAGTATTGAACGCGTTGATTTTTTTCTTGCGAATATATCAAATTATTGTTTTTATCAAGATTTCATGTTACCTTTTGGCATATATTAAATGTATATTTAAATCAGATGTAAGAAATTGATTCCCTATCACCAAGTTTTTTAATCAAGTCTTTGGTATGCAACAAGCATAAAGATTAACATTTTTATGCTTGAAATTGCTAAATTTTGTACAATGTTGCATCTTCAGAGATCTTATTATGATATTCAACATTAAAAAACCTACAAAAGAGGTACAGTTTTTAAGATTTGGCTAAAAGTTGAGGTAGAGACAAGATTTTACACTTTGACTTGGCACCTTTCTTAAAATTTGTTTTTGTCGCGTTTCAGTGTCAACTGCTAACCTTCATAAAATATTCATTACTCAAACAATTTTCAAAAATAAAAGGCCACTTTACTCGTAATAGCTAGCAGAACTCAGAAAATAAGTTAAAAGGGAGAATTTGAAAAAAATATTTACTATTAAGGTAGCAATACACAGTTAGGAGTTTAGTTTCGCATTATGGCCCCTGTGGATTTTTTAAATAGGAAAGTTATTGTGTAATAAAATTCATTTTTAGACAGATGAGTGCTAATTTAGCCTTCAAAGATGGTTTATAAGAGCATTAAGACTATTTTTTACATGTTTTATGGGCTGTTTTCTGTTTGACAGTCCGTATTTTCATAGCTTGACCAGTCATCGGTCCAGAAATTAATGTACTGTTTACAAACACTCTTTTTTCTACACGAAGTTTTTGACGCAATTTTACCAAAAAATGAGATGAAAGACATATGATTTTCATTGGATTTGCTGAATGATATAGGTACACAGTTTCAGAAAAGGTATTACTTCAAGCGATTGAAATTCGACTTTTTGCCAAATTTTGGGGGAATATGTGACATCTTTCCCCCCTTTTTGCAATATTTTATAACAAATAAATGCAGATTGTTGCCATGGATACACCAAAAAGAAATTATATTTTGCCATTTTATATACTGGCAATAAAATCTATGGAAGGTTCTGATCACATACATATGCCCATATATGACACAAACAGTAAGCTTGATATTGCAAGAAAGCAATGAAAAGGGGGTGGTAAAATTCATAAAGGCCAATTTTAGTATTTTTTCCTAACTGTTTATTGCTACCTTATGGCATACTTACCAAGCTCAGAATTGTATAATTCAAGACTTTTCATGCCACAAATCTATTGATATTTAGATTCGAAATCAACTTCTGAGTAAATTAAGTGTTTAAGAATGACAATATGTGTCAATTTTATTGTTTACAGTCCTTAGCAACCAAAATTAGACATTTTGACACTAGGCATATATTTGTACTCTATCGACTTAACTCTTGCTTCTGATGGATTGGGCTGCATGTAGTAGCCTAAGTATTGAACGCGTTGATTTTTTTCTTGCGAATATATCAAATTATTGTTTTTATCAAGATTTCATGTTACCTTTTGGCATATATTAAATGTATATTTAAATCAGATGTAAGAAATTGATTCCCTATCACCAAGTTTTTTAATCAAGTCTTTGGTATGCAACAAGCATAAAGATTAACATTTTTATGCTTGAAATTGCTAAATTTTGTACAATGTTGCATCTTCAGAGATCTTATTATGATATTCAACATTAAAAAACCTACAAAAGAGGTACAGTTTTTAAGATTTGGCTAAAAGTTGAGGTAGAGACAAGATTTTACACTTTGACTTGGCACCTTTCTTAAAATTTGTTTTTGTCGCGTTTCAGTGTCAACTGCTAACCTTCATAAAATATTCATTACTCAAACAATTTTCAAAAATAAAAGGCCACTTTACTCGTAATAGCTAGCAGAACTCAGAAAATAAGTTAAAAGGGAGAATTTGAAAAAAATATTTACTATTAAGGTAGCAATACACAGTTAGGAGTTTAGTTTCGCATTATGGCCCCTGTGGATTTTTTAAATAGGAAAGTTATTGTGTAATAAAATTCATTTTTAGACAGATGAGTGCTAATTTAGCCTTCAAAGATGGTTTATAAGAGCATTAAGACTATTTTTTACATGTTTTATGGGCTGTTTTCTGTTTGACAGTCCGTATTTTCATAGCTTGACCAGTCATCGGTCCAGAAATTAATGTACTGTTTACAAACACTCTTTTTTCTACACGAAGTTTTTGACGCAATTTTACCAAAAAATGAGATGAAAGACATATGATTTTCATTGGATTTGCTGAATGATATAGGTACACAGTTTCAGAAAAGGTATTACTTCAAGCGATTGAAATTCGACTTTTTGCCAAATTTTGGGGGAATATGTGACATCTTTCCCCCCTTTTTGCAATATTTTATAACAAATAAATGCAGATTGTTGCCATGGATACACCAAAAAGAAATTATATTTTGCCATTTTATATACTGGCAATAAAATCTATGGAAGGTTCTGATCACATACATATGCCCATATATGACACAAACAGTAAGCTTGATATTGCAAGAAAGCAATGAAAAGGGGGTGGTAAAATTCATAAAGGCCAATTTTAGTATTTTTTCCTAACTGTTTATTGCTACCTTATGGCATACTTACCAAGCTCAGAATTGTATAATTCAAGACTTTTCATGCCACAAATCTATTGATATTTAGATTCGAAATCAACTTCTGAGTAAATTAAGTGTTTAAGAATGACAATATGTGTCAATTTTATTGTTTACAGTCCTTAGCAACCAAAATTAGACATTTTGACACTAGGCATATATTTGTACTCTATCGACTTAACTCTTGCTTCTGATGGATTGGGCTGCATGTAGTAGCCTAAGTATTGAACGCGTTGATTTTTTTCTTGCGAATATATCAAATTATTGTTTTTATCAAGATTTCATGTTACCTTTTGGCATATATTAAATGTATATTTAAATCAGATGTAAGAAATTGATTCCCTATCACCAAGTTTTTTAATCAAGTCTTTGGTATGCAACAAGCATAAAGATTAACATTTTTATGCTTGAAATTGCTAAATTTTGTACAATGTTGCATCTTCAGAGATCTTATTATGATATTCAACATTAAAAAACCTACAAAAGAGGTACAGTTTTTAAGATTTGGCTAAAAGTTGAGGTAGAGACAAGATTTTACACTTTGACTTGGCACCTTTCTTAAAATTTGTTTTTGTCGCGTTTCAGTGTCAACTGCTAACCTTCATAAAATATTCATTACTCAAACAATTTTCAAAAATAAAAGGCCACTTTACTCGTAATAGCTAGCAGAACTCAGAAAATAAGTTAAAAGGGAGAATTTGAAAAAAATATTTACTATTAAGGTAGCAATACACAGTTAGGAGTTTAGTTTCGCATTATGGCCCCTGTGGATTTTTTAAATAGGAAAGTTATTGTGTAATAAAATTCATTTTTAGACAGATGAGTGCTAATTTAGCCTTCAAAGATGGTTTATAAGAGCATTAAGACTATTTTTTACATGTTTTATGGGCTGTTTTCTGTTTGACAGTCCGTATTTTCATAGCTTGACCAGTCATCGGTCCAGAAATTAATGTACTGTTTACAAACACTCTTTTTTCTACACGAAGTTTTTGACGCAATTTTACCAAAAAATGAGATGAAAGACATATGATTTTCATTGGATTTGCTGAATGATATAGGTACACAGTTTCAGAAAAGGTATTACTTCAAGCGATTGAAATTCGACTTTTTGCCAAATTTTGGGGGAATATGTGACATCTTTCCCCCCTTTTTGCAATATTTTATAACAAATAAATGCAGATTGTTGCCATGGATACACCAAAAAGAAATTATATTTTGCCATTTTATATACTGGCAATAAAATCTATGGAAGGTTCTGATCACATACATATGCCCATATATGACACAAACAGTAAGCTTGATATTGCAAGAAAGCAATGAAAAGGGGGTGGTAAAATTCATAAAGGCCAATTTTAGTATTTTTTCCTAACTGTTTATTGCTACCTTATGGCATACTTACCAAGCTCAGAATTGTATAATTCAAGACTTTTCATGCCACAAATCTATTGATATTTAGATTCGAAATCAACTTCTGAGTAAATTAAGTGTTTAAGAATGACAATATGTGTCAATTTTATTGTTTACAGTCCTTAGCAACCAAAATTAGACATTTTGACACTAGGCATATATTTGTACTCTATCGACTTAACTCTTGCTTCTGATGGATTGGGCTGCATGTAGTAGCCTAAGTATTGAACGCGTTGATTTTTTTCTTGCGAATATATCAAATTATTGTTTTTATCAAGATTTCATGTTACCTTTTGGCATATATTAAATGTATATTTAAATCAGATGTAAGAAATTGATTCCCTATCACCAAGTTTTTTAATCAAGTCTTTGGTATGCAACAAGCATAAAGATTAACATTTTTATGCTTGAAATTGCTAAATTTTGTACAATGTTGCATCTTCAGAGATCTTATTATGATATTCAACATTAAAAAACCTACAAAAGAGGTACAGTTTTTAAGATTTGGCTAAAAGTTGAGGTAGAGACAAGATTTTACACTTTGACTTGGCACCTTTCTTAAAATTTGTTTTTGTCGCGTTTCAGTGTCAACTGCTAACCTTCATAAAATATTCATTACTCAAACAATTTTCAAAAATAAAAGGCCACTTTACTCGTAATAGCTAGCAGAACTCAGAAAATAAGTTAAAAGGGAGAATTTGAAAAAAATATTTACTATTAAGGTAGCAATACACAGTTAGGAGTTTAGTTTCGCATTATGGCCCCTGTGGATTTTTTAAATAGGAAAGTTATTGTGTAATAAAATTCATTTTTAGACAGATGAGTGCTAATTTAGCCTTCAAAGATGGTTTATAAGAGCATTAAGACTATTTTTTACATGTTTTATGGGCTGTTTTCTGTTTGACAGTCCGTATTTTCATAGCTTGACCAGTCATCGGTCCAGAAATTAATGTACTGTTTACAAACACTCTTTTTTCTACACGAAGTTTTTGACGCAATTTTACCAAAAAATGAGATGAAAGACATATGATTTTCATTGGATTTGCTGAATGATATAGGTACACAGTTTCAGAAAAGGTATTACTTCAAGCGATTGAAATTCGACTTTTTGCCAAATTTTGGGGGAATATGTGACATCTTTCCCCCCTTTTTGCAATATTTTATAACAAATAAATGCAGATTGTTGCCATGGATACACCAAAAAGAAATTATATTTTGCCATTTTATATACTGGCAATAAAATCTATGGAAGGTTCTGATCACATACATATGCCCATATATGACACAAACAGTAAGCTTGATATTGCAAGAAAGCAATGAAAAGGGGGTGGTAAAATTCATAAAGGCCAATTTTAGTATTTTTTCCTAACTGTTTATTGCTACCTTATGGCATACTTACCAAGCTCAGAATTGTATAATTCAAGACTTTTCATGCCACAAATCTATTGATATTTAGATTCGAAATCAACTTCTGAGTAAATTAAGTGTTTAAGAATGACAATATGTGTCAATTTTATTGTTTACAGTCCTTAGCAACCAAAATTAGACATTTTGACACTAGGCATATATTTGTACTCTATCGACTTAACTCTTGCTTCTGATGGATTGGGCTGCATGTAGTAGCCTAAGTATTGAACGCGTTGATTTTTTTCTTGCGAATATATCAAATTATTGTTTTTATCAAGATTTCATGTTACCTTTTGGCATATATTAAATGTATATTTAAATCAGATGTAAGAAATTGATTCCCTATCACCAAGTTTTTTAATCAAGTCTTTGGTATGCAACAAGCATAAAGATTAACATTTTTATGCTTGAAATTGCTAAATTTTGTACAATGTTGCATCTTCAGAGATCTTATTATGATATTCAACATTAAAAAACCTACAAAAGAGGTACAGTTTTTAAGATTTGGCTAAAAGTTGAGGTAGAGACAAGATTTTACACTTTGACTTGGCACCTTTCTTAAAATTTGTTTTTGTCGCGTTTCAGTGTCAACTGCTAACCTTCATAAAATATTCATTACTCAAACAATTTTCAAAAATAAAAGGCCACTTTACTCGTAATAGCTAGCAGAACTCAGAAAATAAGTTAAAAGGGAGAATTTGAAAAAAATATTTACTATTAAGGTAGCAATACACAGTTAGGAGTTTAGTTTCGCATTATGGCCCCTGTGGATTTTTTAAATAGGAAAGTTATTGTGTAATAAAATTCATTTTTAGACAGATGAGTGCTAATTTAGCCTTCAAAGATGGTTTATAAGAGCATTAAGACTATTTTTTACATGTTTTATGGGCTGTTTTCTGTTTGACAGTCCGTATTTTCATAGCTTGACCAGTCATCGGTCCAGAAATTAATGTACTGTTTACAAACACTCTTTTTTCTACACGAAGTTTTTGACGCAATTTTACCAAAAAATGAGATGAAAGACATATGATTTTCATTGGATTTGCTGAATGATATAGGTACACAGTTTCAGAAAAGGTATTACTTCAAGCGATTGAAATTCGACTTTTTGCCAAATTTTGGGGGAATATGTGACATCTTTCCCCCCTTTTTGCAATATTTTATAACAAATAAATGCAGATTGTTGCCATGGATACACCAAAAAGAAATTATATTTTGCCATTTTATATACTGGCAATAAAATCTATGGAAGGTTCTGATCACATACATATGCCCATATATGACACAAACAGTAAGCTTGATATTGCAAGAAAGCAATGAAAAGGGGGTGGTAAAATTCATAAAGGCCAATTTTAGTATTTTTTCCTAACTGTTTATTGCTACCTTATGGCATACTTACCAAGCTCAGAATTGTATAATTCAAGACTTTTCATGCCACAAATCTATTGATATTTAGATTCGAAATCAACTTCTGAGTAAATTAAGTGTTTAAGAATGACAATATGTGTCAATTTTATTGTTTACAGTCCTTAGCAACCAAAATTAGACATTTTGACACTAGGCATATATTTGTACTCTATCGACTTAACTCTTGCTTCTGATGGATTGGGCTGCATGTAGTAGCCTAAGTATTGAACGCGTTGATTTTTTTCTTGCGAATATATCAAATTATTGTTTTTATCAAGATTTCATGTTACCTTTTGGCATATATTAAATGTATATTTAAATCAGATGTAAGAAATTGATTCCCTATCACCAAGTTTTTTAATCAAGTCTTTGGTATGCAACAAGCATAAAGATTAACATTTTTATGCTTGAAATTGCTAAATTTTGTACAATGTTGCATCTTCAGAGATCTTATTATGATATTCAACATTAAAAAACCTACAAAAGAGGTACAGTTTTTAAGATTTGGCTAAAAGTTGAGGTAGAGACAAGATTTTACACTTTGACTTGGCACCTTTCTTAAAATTTGTTTTTGTCGCGTTTCAGTGTCAACTGCTAACCTTCATAAAATATTCATTACTCAAACAATTTTCAAAAATAAAAGGCCACTTTACTCGTAATAGCTAGCAGAACTCAGAAAATAAGTTAAAAGGGAGAATTTGAAAAAAATATTTACTATTAAGGTAGCAATACACAGTTAGGAGTTTAGTTTCGCATTATGGCCCCTGTGGATTTTTTAAATAGGAAAGTTATTGTGTAATAAAATTCATTTTTAGACAGATGAGTGCTAATTTAGCCTTCAAAGATGGTTTATAAGAGCATTAAGACTATTTTTTACATGTTTTATGGGCTGTTTTCTGTTTGACAGTCCGTATTTTCATAGCTTGACCAGTCATCGGTCCAGAAATTAATGTACTGTTTACAAACACTCTTTTTTCTACACGAAGTTTTTGACGCAATTTTACCAAAAAATGAGATGAAAGACATATGATTTTCATTGGATTTGCTGAATGATATAGGTACACAGTTTCAGAAAAGGTATTACTTCAAGCGATTGAAATTCGACTTTTTGCCAAATTTTGGGGGAATATGTGACATCTTTCCCCCCTTTTTGCAATATTTTATAACAAATAAATGCAGATTGTTGCCATGGATACACCAAAAAGAAATTATATTTTGCCATTTTATATACTGGCAATAAAATCTATGGAAGGTTCTGATCACATACATATGCCCATATATGACACAAACAGTAAGCTTGATATTGCAAGAAAGCAATGAAAAGGGGGTGGTAAAATTCATAAAGGCCAATTTTAGTATTTTTTCCTAACTGTTTATTGCTACCTTATGGCATACTTACCAAGCTCAGAATTGTATAATTCAAGACTTTTCATGCCACAAATCTATTGATATTTAGATTCGAAATCAACTTCTGAGTAAATTAAGTGTTTAAGAATGACAATATGTGTCAATTTTATTGTTTACAGTCCTTAGCAACCAAAATTAGACATTTTGACACTAGGCATATATTTGTACTCTATCGACTTAACTCTTGCTTCTGATGGATTGGG